>NC_135772.1:14993380-15173467 GCF_028453695.1 Augochlora pura | reverse complement strand
TGTTCGACTAATTACGGGTTCCGCAAAACATTTCGAGCGAACTGCAATGAGATAGGATTATCAACAAAGGGTATACGGTATTGAATAAGTCGCGGAGAGAACAACCGAGAAGCTAATTCGCCGGCAGCGAATCTTTTTCGTCGACTGATCGATGCCGGTCTTAATTCATTGCGAAGCAATCGATTGTTGTTTTCACGGCGGGGTATTAAAAGCAGAGTCCGTCGTCTGAACTTCCATTAGAGTCTTTGTTACCTCCTGCCCCCCCCCCCCCCCCCCTCCCTCCGCCGGTCGCGTTTGTATGCCGAACGATTGATTAAGCGAGGCTCTCCCGAGTGTCGAATTAATTTTAATTAACGAAGATCCGCCCTGCCCCCGCCCCGCCTCTCTAGCCCCCCTCGTTACCGGTGTTCCAAGTTATTGTATTTTTTCCACGGAGGCCGGCTTCTTCAGAAGTTGTTAAAAACAGGCGGAGCGAAGACTTTATCGAGTTGCTAACGAAGGGAGGATTTCGATACACGATCGTAACGTCGGAGAGAAGAGGATCGGGAGGGAGGGAACGCGCGGAAAAGCGTTCGCGTTTTTTTTTCTTTTTTTTTTTACCGTTCCTTTTCCTATTATTTATACGGTGTTTGCGCGCGTTATAAGCTCGCGCGGGCGCGTGCAGCGCCGCTCGATACTTTATCGAACGTGCGTACCGGACAGAGTCGCGTTAGTCGTATAAACGAAGGCGTAACGCAAACATTAATTATTTATTTATGATAATGTGCGTAGATTATGGGACGATAACGACTAATTGCACGATCATAATAAATAATGAAAATACATCGACGGGGCACAATCAATATGCGTGTATTAATACGTCGGTACTGTTCCGTTTCATAAATATTCAGCGCGGCCAGTGGTTCTCTGATAGCGTCCCGTAAAAAAAAAAAAAGAGAAAGATGGCACCGCGGCCGGTCGCGATAAGGAAACTATCGAAAAATATATTCCGCGGGCGTTAGAATAATGAACTATTATTTATGAACATTGCTCTGTCGGCCGTGCGCCAATTTACGAGACAATCGTGTCGGATATTTTGTATCGGTGAAACAATATCTACCCTTCACAAGCGCTAACGCGCGCGCGCGCGCCAGCGCGGACCGACGAGAATGGACTTCGCAGATGTTTTCGATTTCATATTTTTCCCCGGAGTTAGTTTATCCAAATTGCATCTGCCGGCCCGCGTCTACCGTAATTCGAAATTGCCGCGACGCGACGCGGCAAATATTTCCAATTTGTTCGATACGAAATCACCGGCGAATCTAAACAGAGAAAATCAACTATAATTACTCGCGCGGGAAAATCGATCGCCGCCACCTTTCCGAAACAACGAACGAACGTAATAACCGGACCGCGAATTTTGTGCATTCGCGAGCATTAAAATAACGTTCACATTCGAGCGGCGACCACTGATTTAATGTCACTGTACATGTTTATAACGATGTCAAGTGATGTCAAATTGACTGCTTATCATCGACAATTGCTTATCAATAATGTTGACGTGATATTCTTTTCACCTTGGTTCTCTGCCAATTTGGCATCAAGTCGCCATCATTGATACGAAGGTAATATTCCGTCCATTTGACGTCAATTCTATTATAGTAACAGCCATGGTAGAAGTGTTTTATAATTTTTGTTAAGTTACTTAGCCCCTTGCGCTATAATAACGGGTCATAATAAATATTATTCATTTCTTCTACATCGAAATTAAAATTGAATTTTTCTATTATCAAAGTCTAGGAACAGAAGTAAATAAAGACAGTACAAGAAACGAAGATTATCTGGTCCTATTAAAAAAAATATTAAGGACAAATTAGTACTAATCAACGCAACGTGGAAGGAACCATAGTGCAAGGGTTTAAAGATCTCTACAGAACTGAATTCTACCCATAAGTGTAATGTTGAAATAACTACAGTGTCACAAAATGTCACGGTTGAAATTTAAATTCACCACCGACACCGTTAAAAAATCAGATTCACGACAGAAGTGACCTAACATAAGCAGTAGCCTAACGTATTCAGGATGGGTCCTTACACAAGATATAACCCTGTATCGCGTCTATGTAATTCCGCAAACATTATTTCCTAACTGCATCGGAAAGTTTCGTAACGTATGCAGCGGCGAGGTCCATCATTCAGCTTGTAAAGCTGAGATTACAGGCCCGGCCAGATAACGGCGACATTATTGATGTTATTTTTAGTAATAAATGGCAGAGTTCGCGGTTGGAACCAGCCGGCACGACGTAAAGGCGGATTATTTCGATTTAATGGAATTCTTGGTTTAAGTCAACATTTCCCGTTTATTAGCTTGAGCGAACATTCACCCGACGATCTTCGAGCTACCATTCTCCCGACCATCTACCACGAGTACTGCCGAACCAGTTTTGTAATGCAAAAGCAAGGGGACCTTCCGAGCGATTTCTTTCCCGCTAATACCGTGACCGCGCCGCCATTTTAAGGGATTCTGGGACAATGGAAACGACAATAGCTCTTGTTAATTGTTTATTTATATATTCATTTATTTATGCGTTCATTTATTCAGTTATTCATTTGTTTATTTAGGTATTCATCTATCTATTTATACATTTATTTAATTATTTATTCATTTATTTATTTATTTATTCTTTGTTTATCTTAAGTGGGTGCTTTGCGGGTGCAGCAGTTAGTAAGTTAATTTTTACTGTTATTAAGAAAGAGGGAAGCGATCTTGTAAAATTCGAATACTATGTCATATCTCTTCATGTTTCAATTTTTTCTCTTTCAATTATTTGAATTATTTACAGAATTTACATAGCAAACGATAGTTCCGTCCATCAACATTTAACCCATAAACCGGAAATAACAGAAATAAAATGGTCGACGCTGTAATGAAATGAATTTCAATTCTCTGAACTCCGTTTTTTTCTACACCGCGGCGCTATTGTAGCGAGCTCGGCAGCAAAAGTAATCGATGAATAGAATTACCGTGCAATCGTAGTTCTCGTAAACGTGAGGAGCATACAGGTGCTTGACACGATGCCATCTTTGACGTATATTCGGCGGTCTCGTAAACTCGTGATACCGAAGGGATACTGTGAGAAAATCGCTATGGGTACCACCCTCGTCCCGCGGACGTTTATGACTTTTAGACTACTTTAAATGTGACGTACCGTCGGCTGCGCAAGTTTCCAGGACCGAGTACAGCCTGTATCACAATTTGCCGGCAGTATAACACGGTGTAATTTTACCCTTTTTGATCCTGCCCTATTTCACGGGTTCTATACGATCCTTTTCACCGCTGTTAGATCCCGCGAATCTTCAATTCGTAGCTACTTTGTCTCACACGTATATTGCTTATATTAATTCTTCGCGACGCGTCCGTTGTTTCATATTATAATTACAAATATCTTGATTTTTTCCTAAGGCTATTATCGTCGATTTATACTCAATTTAGATTGCATTAATAATCCTTTTTGCGATTTATCAGAGACTCTGTGAAATTTATAATCCCTTCGTTTTTCAACCCCTTTGTCAGAAGAAAACTCAAACTACCCAATTTAAATTGCATTAACAATCCTTTTTGCGATTTATCGCAAACTCGATGAAATCTGAAAACCCGTCGTTTTTCAATCCCTTTGTCAGAAAAAAAAAAACGCGTGTCGCGATGAATGACGTCCATAGCTTCGCGCGAAATCGACATAGTTGAAAACAGTATTCCTCGTCGCGAGTGATCCGCATCGGATTTAAATATCTGATTCCGCGCTTTAAATAGCGATAGCTATCGCCGGCCGTTGTTCATTGAAGGCGGTCTCACGTCAATTAAATTATCGAACCAATCGCGGCGGTATTGTTCGCCGAATTATATTCGTCTACTGTTTATTCATTGGCTCGAAAGTGAAACCATAATACAGAACGCGTCCACGTGCCCGTCGCGTCGACAGTTTATCTCGTCAGCCGGGCGCTGATTCGTTTTAATTCAGTTTGCTTCCGTCACTCTGCTCCTTTCATAGGAATCGGCCGGCGCCGCTCGTTGGAAAGTTTCGCGTCGAAATATCGACGGGGTATTATTAAATAGCATTTCATAAACGAACGATGTTTAGTTTTCTGAGTCCAATTTGTTGCCTACGCTTGCGCGCATTTTATTCCGAGCGTTCCGTTGAAAAACATGAACTGTGAAATATGCTGGTCCCTTCGGTTTCAATTCAAAAGTTCTCATCGAGACTTACGCGATTCGTCGTTGATCGACTATCTACGGTCAAGTGGTTGGAGCTCGCTTTAATCAATCTTCGGTAACTCGTCGCGCGGCCGATGATCACAGGAGCTCAAATATTATTTTTCACAATGTTTGCCAGGCTAGAAATTTTACAGCCGCTTGTTAGCCACCCGGAAGTTTTCCCTTGGCAATAATGCTTCGTGGAATATATCATGGTCGTGGGTGGGACTGGTGTGCAGCCAACAACAGTATCGACACATTTTTCTCTGCCGGAATGGAATTCATGGTGTTGGATGCACGGGCGCGTATAGTACCCCCGTGGAACATTTCAAAACTGTAGTATACACGTACAATTTATTCTTTCTTACATCCCCGTCGGAGAATTAACCCCTTGCACTGTAATAACAAGTTACACTCGCGGTGAAGATTTTACGGAAGCTCTACAATTTAGTAAACATTTGTAAATATTATTAATTTCTTTTAAATTGAAATGAAAATAAAAAATTCCAAAAATTCTAGTCACAGCACTCGTAAAAAAAAATAGTACGGCAAGGGGTTAAGAAGACGTATAAAGCTCGTGTGTTAAACCATTAGGACTTTCTTATTATCAAAACTCACGGATATCAGGAATCGAAAGAAACAACGAGCTCGCGATCGAAATGTATTATTGCGGTAGACTGTACGCCTCCGCGCGGTCCTATACACCGCCCCGACACAAGTGGGTATAAGGTGGTGCACGCGTAGACAATCACGTGCTCGAAAAGCCTCGTAAGGAAACGTACGTCGTCCCTCCTTGCTCACGCGGAGCATTTTTACGGGGAGGAATAAGTTCAAGTTTAAGAAGCGTGGCCAGGGTATTGCATTTTACGAGCGCCTTTTAAAACTGCGCCGTTCCACACACATTTTTCGCGTGGCGTTCCGGCTACGTGTTTTCTGCGCTTCCGGAGAGGAATGGTTTTAAAGTTAAATGGCCGATTTAATTGTTTCGAAAGCCCGTGGAACGATGTTGCGAGATTTTAAGTGCGTTTTTATCGGGACTTTCGACAATTAAATCCACTAAATCAGGGTAATCGGTTTTTAGGATGCTGTGATTTATTTTTCCAGATATTTGCTCTCAGAATAAGCATTGCTCGATATTTATTTCTGCAATAGTGTCTTGGAAGTTCGGATGATTGAAAAATTTTGTAACATGGGACTTTGCTGGCACGTTAAGAAATGAAGTTCATAATCATGGGATTTATTAAAAATTTTTCTTTGTGTATATATTTTATCATTTATTTCTGATGAGATCAAAAAGAGTATTGTATATTTAACTCCACCCTTATTTGAATTCTTGAAAAGATATTTATGCAATTTTTAAAAAATATTACAGTTTTGTAGGCTCAACAGTTTAGAAGATATTTAAATTTATTATTTTATTTTTATATATATTTTTGTATTATTTCAATTTAATCGAGTTTTTAAAAAGCCATACCATTTTTCAAGCGGTCTTAAATATATATTCGCTACCGTACCTACACATCCGCGGTCTAATAATACAGTTCTACAGATAACAAGGAAACCCTATTGTTCTTAAAGCTTCTACCCAAAAAACACATATAAGCTGTTCACACCGTACACAATCGATGCCGAATCACAATGCGAACGCTAACGAAACAGCACATTCAACGTTCACACGTAATCCGTCCACCCAACTCGAGTTACAACGGCAACAACGGGGTTAGAATTCGTATCAAAATTATCGTGCATCAGCTAGCTAGTGCAATAATAAAGCTGATCGGCGTTGCGTTACGACGCAATGAAACTTACACTAAACGTACAGTCACGTAACAGTACGTGATCCCGTTTCGTATTCAATGCACCATCGGTACGTAAGAACATACGGAAAGAAAATCATGTTGCACGCTTACGAATAAAAGCTTTCCCGCCGATTGACATCCCTTTTTCGAAAGTCTACCGGCGATTTGGTCCTCTAAATCTCAATCATTAGACTCATTTGCTGAAATTTAAATCAAAATTTACCCCCGTAATTTAACCCTTTGCACTCGAAGCCATTTTGAGCCTAGATCTAAAATAACTATTTCAACCAGCTGCATTTCTATTTTATATAACTTGGTACAATTTATGAATATAAGAAATTGAGTCTAGCGAATCGTAAAACTGCTTTTAACAATCTTTTTTAAATAGAAGAGCCTTTAATAACGTCAAAATTATTTTGGAAATGATATATAATGATTTTCATTGGCGCCACTCGAGTGCTAAGGGTTAAACCCAAGTAACAAATTTTCAATAATCGAACTTCAACTAATTATGAAATTTCAATCAAAATCTCCACTCTATCGAACCTCTGCAACCCGAATTAACCTCAAAAAATCTCAAACAAATAATTCCTAATCAAATTCTTATCCTTGAATCAATTTTACTCTCTTCCTCTCAAAACAGATAAAACTCGTTTCGCCGCATCAAACTGGAAACAACGGAGAGAGAAAAAATGTGTTAAACCGTGGAAGGACGTGCGAAACATTGAAGTGCTCGATAGCCGGTGATTTGCATCGATTAATAATTGACGGAGCCGTGGGCGGCGTTTAACTCGAAGAATGCACAAGGTTGACCTATAAATTGCTCGATAGGCCGTGCACGTTATCGCACGGCGTATCCCAGATTCATAATTTAAAAGGCTCTTCGCTGAGTAATTGCTAACGACACACACAGAGAGAGAGAGAGAGAGAGAGAGGGGGGGCGGGTCTATAGATAGAACTTTTACCCGACAATTACGGTCTTTACGTGTGGCACGTATAAACCGATTATGAGACCCCCGCGTCTCGAATTCGACGGCGCGCCGTGTCTCGTTTACAACGGCGACACACCCGCGGAATTAACACCAAGAGGTGTTGCACGTAACAATTTCGATCCTGATACCGATGCGGCAGTAATTTCGACGAGCCGCTAGCGAACCTCTGTTAAAATCGGCGAGCTCGCGGCAGAAATTCGTTCGTAATAGGTTCCGAATGAACTTTCTGTACGGGCACCAATCTGGCCAACCCCGATGTGTTTTTGAGAACTCTAATTGTTATTTCACATAGCACGCGTTACCGTTCGCGACATGCGCGGAGAAATGTCATTTTTATTTTAGATGCTTCCGGTCTCGAAAAACTCGGTGCATCCGTTTTCTTCGTTTACATAGAATTTTTATAAAATTCTGAATCTTTATCAAACATGGAACTAATTTTTTCACAATATATATGTAGTTTATTCAAAATAATTTCTACCGTGTCCGTAACATTTTTAACATTCTTTTAACATTTAACCCTTTGCACTCGAATGGTGATTCCCAGGCACCACTAATATTGTTCTTTTACCCTTTAAAGTAATTTTTATAGCAACAATGTTTAATTTTAGAAAAATTCTTAAATATGGCACAGTTAGTATGAATAACGAGAATTAATTTGGTATATATAAAATACACTTCGTCGCTCAAAATAAAAATACTGTAAGACAGAAAAATTATTTTAGATTTAGAGCTAAAATGGCTTCGAGTGGGTTAAATATCCTTTATAACTGCTCGAATTGCTTTTCGATCCAAAAGTTGACAAAACAATCCGGTAACTATGTATTTACGGTAGAACATCTACGATGCTCACGACCTCGATCTGTGACGTCAAGGGGAGTAGAACGAGATCTAGATCGGATCTAGGTTAACAATGCCGACCCACGCCTACGTTTCTTGAAACAACAAGGTCATTAGACAATGCATCGCCGCTGCAAATATTTACTAAAAATCACTGTTTCATCAGATTCTGCGAATTACAAAGAAGGCGTACTCTCTGAAAAATTATGGCGCGCGACGCCGCGCCGCGGGATCGCCGGGTTAACCGGGACCCGAGCGACTCGGTTATTTTCAATCAGGGGCAATTTATCCGGATTTAATTAGGTCGTCGCCGGGCGCCCTCGGGAGAATCCGGCACGCGGGTGCGATATAACAATGCCCGGGCAATCTATTCCGGCGCGGGAGAGGGGGGGGTGGTGGAAAGACTCCGCCGAAAGTCGAGAGAGGGACATCGCCGCGCGCGCGTAAGGGGCAGACAAAACGAGCTGCGAACAGCAGGCTAATTTTCCCCGGAGAGGGATTAACCTCTCGTGAGGGGGGGAGGGAATAGTCCGTGGAGAAGTGTCGAGGGGGGGGGGGGGGGGCTAGGGGAAGCGGGTGGGCGAGCCAGGAAAGACGAAGAGGATCTTAAGGAAGAGGCTCTTACTAGTGGTAGGTACACGTAAGAAGAGCTTGCGGTCTTGAGAGCCTAAAGATGGTGGGCGGGTAGAGAGAAGAGAGAGAGAGAGAGAGAGATAGCCCAGCCCGGTGGTTGAGGAATAGCGGGCACACGGCTTGCTTCTGGAACGTCTCGCGCCCGCGTTATCAGCTACTTTGCATTTCGTTGTTATTCAGAAATAGTCACAAACCGTACCCGGGGTACACCGTCCTGTGGCCCGTTGCTTTTTCCGCTGTATCTGTTCCCTCATTCCTCGTCCGTTTCTCATCCTCGCCGCTCCAGTCTCCGTCCTCCCGACCCCCCACCCCTTTTCTCCGAGGCACTTCTTACCCAACGAGATGTTTTATTAATGAAAATGAAGAAGCTTCTTATATTTTCCTCGAAACCTTCGCCGCTCTGCCCGCACATCGCAATTTATTCTGCTTTCCTTCTCTTTCGTACGCGTTCGCTCGCGGTCGTCTCGTTCCGCGACGTTTCGTCTTACGCGGCGGTTGCTTCTTTATTTTCCCTCTCGTTTCGACACTGTATTCGCTCTCTGAGAATCGTCGCGCCGGTTGTCGAGCATTGCTCACTGTTCTAGGAAATCGTTTTTATAATTGTTCGACATCGAGCGCAATTACCGTGTCCTCTGCGAAATTGTGCGACGCGACGAACACTGAATACGTGTAGCGAGTTCATTGAATTAATGACACTGGAAAATGAAAATTTAGATAAGAGGTTTAATAATGCTCAATTTGCTCGATATGTTGCAATAAAAATTAATTTGAAAATGTAGTTAAGAATTAGCGTTATTTGTAGAGTGACCGAGTCATTTTAATAAGCTAATTCGATTTTATTTCAAGTGCGTAAAGTATACGGTTTAATAATTATAAGGGGAGAATAGAGTAATTTAATCATTATTTATTTTAAACAAACAATCTGTCTTTAATTTGTCTAGCTATTTCGAAATAAATTACAGTTTCTGCAAGTAGTATGCAAAGGTAATAAATTTTCTTAAAATGAATTATTCGTTATTATAACTTCGAATAAAAATCAGGACTTGTACAATATAAAAAAATTATACCTGCAAGAGCAATGTTACAAACTATTCCGTGAAGATACAATTACTATTCACGTTCAGCGACAAAGTGTTCTTGAACGCTATAAATCTTTTCTGACTTACGTATTCTCAAAGACTGCAATAACGTTGCGCTTATAACATTCGCTTTTTAAATTACTTTGCAAAAGCGAGAATTACCCAGAGATTTATCTCCGCTGTTAAGAACCTCGAGATGTTACATGTGGAACAAAAATCTAATTAAAATTCCATTAAACCATATCTTTTATTACATTTTTGGTACCATACAACACTGTAAATTGCGCGAAGTTCGCGGTATAGTTGTATATGCACAATATACATATACGTTATAGTATGACAGAAGTGTATTTAATTAAGAATTGTAGTTTCTACGCGAACGAAGTCAGTATAATTATTCTGATAATTTATTTTTCAATCTGTAAAACTTCTATTATTTAAAACTAGGATAAAAATTCGTCGAATGACCGCGCATTTACTATATTTAAAATATGTAAAAATTTATGAATTATAAAAATGCTGAATGTCATATATTAAATACTTCGTTAATCTAATTTTTCTACAATTAATCGCCTGATCAATGAAAGAGGCCTATCTATCAATGTAATTTCTAATAAATTAGATAATATATAATATTGTAAATATTATTATTAACCTTCTAACAACGATTTTTTGATTTTACAGTATGAATTTACAAGCTTATTTTATTTATTACGTGTTCTAAGAATTAGCTTTCGAAAGCTATAAAAATTGAAACAATAGAAGCTTAAAAAAATAGAAAAATCTTAAATTAATGTTGCTGAATTTTACAGAGCATTTAGAACGCGAGGACGTTCCCCGCGGTCGCGGAGCAAAGCTATAAAAATCTTAAAATCCTACAATCTGCAGTCTCGCAGCTTGCGCCGCGATCTCAAATGCATCCGCTGCAATAATCATTTTCGGTGCGCTCGCACCCTTTAATTTCATGCATTTTCACGCTTCCCCTCGTCTCTTTCTTTCAACGAATTATTCATTCTTCTCTTCGCTGCCGCGGCGAGCACCACCACCCCTCTATCCTTGACAACGAACGTACTCCAACGGTGTCGGACACCTCCGCCGTACCCCGAAACTGTAATATTACTTTTCGTACAGCAGTCCAGCCTCCGGGGAATGCGACACCGTGCTGTGCGTGAAATTAATTTAGACTGGCAACAAACATACCTCGGTAAGCCGACGCAGAACTTGCGGCAAAGGGACGCCGCCGTCGCCGCCGATCCAATACCTAAGTAGACGTAATAAACACGCGCGCGCGCGCGCAGCCCTTTCGATCGTGAATTTGATTATTCGAGCCGCGGACTGTTCGAAACGGTATTCGCTAATTCCTTTGTCGGCGTACAGCGAGGTCGTTTTTTTATTCTTCGGGAAAAAAGGCGAACGATTCTTTGCCGAATCCTCTTTGCAGTTGCCGATATGCTGCTGGATTAGCGCGACGCAAGCTTCGCTGTATCTGAATTGGCGCGATACTGGTCAGAACTTTCACTGTGTTTCTTGTATGTTTCTGTAAATAGCTCGTAAAATGTTAGGCGATTACTTATTGTTATACGTTATTAATATATCCGCATCGAGTCAGGAGAATTTTTAAAAAATACTGTTGGTATGATTTAGCTAAAAAATCGATTATTATTTACAGAATTTAACTAAATTTATTTTCGGCCTATCGGAAAATTCGATCTGTTCTTAAGAAAAGAGAATAAATTTTGTATGCACCTAATATTTATTGCACTATTATATTAATTTTATGTAATCGTAACTTATGCCCTGTAGCCAGCGTGATGGGGATTTATATAATTTTTGAGAAATATATGTCGCAAATAAATTAACATTAGCGGACATAATTTCCCGATAAAACTAATATGATTACACAATGATATTCTGTCTCTCGCATTTGTTATTTATCCAGATGAGAACCTTTAAAAACTCGATTCACTTATTATACATTTCTGCCAATTTAAAGTACCTTCAGACATTTACATTCCCTACGAATTAATTAATAAAATCATAAATAAGACATTACTTTCTCTGCAGTATTTGCGATACCGTAGACGACCAAACAATAACTGTAAAACGGCGACCGCGATATTTATTAACCAGCGGGTGCAGGGGTAGTCGCTCACTCTCCTATAAGCTGACAAAACAATGGGTTCCCCTAGATTAGCGTATGAAACCACAGTCCGTGAATGGAATGCCTAGAGGATCAGAGAATTCTCTAATAAGAAGGAGAAGGAGATACTGTACGGGGTTTGTGGACAAGAGGAAGCGAGGCGGAGCCGGAATAGTAGAAGAGAGGGGTTGGGGGTTGGGGGAGAGGAGAGAAGAGAACCACGAAGGTTGAAACAGAACGGACCTCCATTTCCGCAGGCAACCGGCTCTTGCTTCTGCGTTCCGACAAACTACGCTACCAAGCCAGACCAACAGTTTGTTCGCTCGAATGTGCATTTATGCAACCACCTACATCCGAACCAGTAACCAGTTCTATACTACCTTCCGTGCGCCGCCATCAGTTTCGCCGGCCCGTCCGCTTCGAGCTCCTCTTCCGCGCCATAAACGCGTATAGTTACAGCGTCAGGAGTGTATGTGGAAAAGTGTTTTCGCTAGATAGCTCGCTCCGGGCGAGTGATTAAACCTCACGCTTGATAATTGCTCAACCGGCGACCGCGTCTTCGTCCGCGTCTACAGAAATTTCCATGGAAACGACGCGACGCCCGTCTGGACGAAAAATTATCCACCGCTATGAAGAATTTCCGCGAATTCGTTTCGCGGGAATGTAATTAACAGGCTATTCGCACTGCGAGATATTTGTCGCTGTTGCGTAATGTAAGTTGAACTTTTTTCAGGTATGTAGGTGATGGTGTGGGGGTATATGGTGATGTTCAATCCCTTGCGCTGCAATGATGAGTCATAGGTGCCATGAAAGATGTCCAGTTCTTCTAGATCGAAACAATAATTCTTCTGTTATCGAAGAATAAAAATGACAGAGAATGAATACCATGATAGTCAGAAGAATTTATTTGTATAAATAAATTATAATTATACCTAATATTATAATTAAACTAAATATCATATCGAAGCAGTGGGGGTAACTTACGTGACACGGCAGCCCCATAGGAGAACATGTTATGAACACCACTTTGCTGTATGGTGCGAATCAACGAGGACCGCCGTGTCATGTTACCTAACACCATTTGTTCGGAAAGGGGTTGTAAAAACTTTGAATTCTCATTATTAAATTACCACCATTTAAACCCTTAAATTTTGCGATCCTGAATATATTTAAAATAAAAATCGAGCACCTTTTGAAGGTGTCTCCCAAATTAAAAATAAATCGAGCGAGTAGATTTTGAAATATCATAGCAACTAATTACAAAAGCAACATATCGGAGAAAATGCATTTAAAGTTTTAAATATTGCCATGACGCGTACAATTAATTCAAAGGCCAACAAAGTTGTCAATTACCATGCAGTCATAACAATAACAATAAAAGACCTGTAAAAGAAATTCGACTTTTCGCCGTCGTCGTAATAGAGGAATTTAATGAGTTTCGATGCGCGGAGGAAACAATCAAGCGGTTAGCCGGCGTAATTAATTGTGGTCCATACGGATCATTATTGCTAACGAAATCACGGGAACAATCGAAAAGTAGCCGCGCGTTTCGCGTCCGAGGACGGAAGCAATAAGCGCGCCGTGTTTGCAGTTGATATTTTTTCGGAAATTAGAAGGTCTCGCTGCGCGGGCTAACAAAGGTCTGGTAATTGTAGTTAACGCGGCCGCAGCGCACACGCACGGGACCGCATTTGTCTGTCTTGTTTTACAGCGAGTTAATTACGGCGACGGACTCTATTATTCCGGCGCTATGTCAATTTATTACTCTGTCATTGGGTGTACGGTTAATGCATAAATTTCATTCGCCTTGCGCCCTTCGTTTCGTCTCCTTACGGAAGCAATTCCGTGGAAATGCGGCCAGCGTAAACAACGATTAAAAAACAACGATTAAAATTTGCAATTGCCTTTTAAAGCTCGCGAAAAACCTTAAAGGTAAATTACTGTAATTTTTATTAAATTTTCACTGCTTGGAAAAATAATGATTCTCAAATTTAATGTCACATTGTGATTTATACTATCTGTATTGTAATTTAATTATCGTCATTAAATATTTACCATAATTTAATTATTGTAATTAAATATTTACCATAATTTATTTATTGTAATTAAATAATCATTGTAATTTAATTGCCGTTAATATATTTGTCTCGATTGAGAAGAGGTGGCTGTAATGTAGATGCGCTTAAAGTATTCATTTATAATTCGTATATAATATAAAATTGTGAATTATGTTTAATTATTTGTTAGTTATGTTTCACATACTTCAGAGATATAAAATACATATAGGAATTTTTATTTATTTTATCCAACGTGGAAGAACGTTGAACAGTTAACAGACATACAATATCAAGTCTTACTGCAAGTAGTATTATCGTGCATTGGTCAGACATGAATACGTATATTATAGGAGTGTTCCATTTGAAATAACGCACTTGGTTATCTCTTAAACCATTGAGGGATAGTATAGACAGGTCTTAGAAATTATTCTACTTATTATTAAACAGTGGCGCGCACAAAATGCAATACTAAAAGACAGTAAAACCGTATACAATAATTCCTTTAATTATACTCCCGTATCACAATCTGATAAATTATAAACTAATCAGTCGAATTAAATCTCACAGACAAAAACCTTCGAGTTTCAATAGTCGACGATATCACACAGTGTCGTTTGCCACCCCAAAATCGCAGAAACAATCCCGTTCGTAAAATCATCGGTGAATCCGAAAGCATCGCTACGCGACGAGTCCGCGGTAGCATAAACGATCAGGATCGCGCCAAGCGATAACCGGGGCGCGACTGCGAATCAGCCAAACATTTTAACGACCACCGTAACCCGGGCGACTTTACAACTCGTGCGGAGCGCAACTCGCGGCTCGGCTTAAGCTTCCCCCCCGGCGCAATATCTCGGCCGACTTTAAAGCACGAAAGTATAATAACACAATAAACCAGCTTGTTTTCCATCGTATCGTCGACTCGTTACCTAGTTCCAGCTGTCGCTGCTACGGATGGGAAGGGGGGATGGAGCCGCGTTAAGCCGCGAGCGCCGACGTTCCGCGCGTCTTCCGGAAAGTCCGTGACTAAAAAGGTGAAGTTCTCGCGCGGGCGAGTCGCGGCCCGCAGCGGCATAAATAGGTCTGCCAAAAACGGTATAACGGATTAACCCGGGCATTGTGGTCCGTCGCGAAACGCAAGAAGAAGCCAGGCCACGCCAGTTGAACAAGGATATGCGGACGGCGGGGCGAGGGAGAGGCGAGACGCGGTCGCTTTTGCGCGCAGGTAGGGCGGTTCTCTTGTTTGCTACGGGGGACGGGAGGGAGGGGGGGGGGGGGGGGTGGTGGTGGTGGTGTGGTGTGGTGTGGTGTGTGCCTCGGTGCTCGAGCGCGCGCGGAGGGTGTCTACCCACTCGGCTACACACTCATCCTCTCTTCTCCGCACAGCTCCGAGCTCCGCACGTTCTAATAAGTTCAACGAGGCAACTGCTTATGGCGTCATAACCAGGCTCGCGAAACGTTCGTCGCCGGCGACGACGTTGCGCCCGGCTCCGTTATGCCTCGGTCCCGGGGCCGACAACTCCGGGAGCCAACGGCTCGAGCTAGCTCCCGAAGGCGGTTAGGAGAGAGAGAGAGAGAGAGAGCCCGGTTGAAGTCGGCTGATTCCATTCTGGAGTGGTGCGCTCCCACGGGTCATCCGAGCGTGCACCTAGGCGGGGGGCCAGCGGGGGAGTGGGGGGAGTGGGAGTTGGTGGCTGAAGACGTTTACGTGGGTAAACCTCGACGCCTTCAACGAATTTTCTGCGAGAATTCGAGCGCGCGCGATGCGCCCCGCTGGATGAGCACGCCGCCGCGTATCTGTTATGTCCCCGTTCCCAACCCCGGCTATCCACCCCCCCGCGCATCGAGAACTGTCTGCCGCAGAACGGAAGTTCCGCGATTTTAAGGCCGCGCGGCAGGTGCGGAGGAGGAGGAGAAGGGGGGGACCACAGGCAGAGGCCACGAAAGATGCCAGAGCTGTTTGCCGACTGGGGCGCACTATGGCGTGTGAAAGTTTTCCTCGCGCGACGTTTTCAAAATCGCTCTCGCGAGGAACGCGATACGCATCAGCCTGTGTTTCGGAGATTCCGAGAGAGGCCCGCCGGTTTTCCCTCGGAATTACATTCGCCGCTGCTTTTCACCGTCTCGCCCATCTCCGCCACCCCTTTTTTTCCTTCCTTCGTCCTAGTTGTTGATACCCGCCGGTTTTTCGGTTTCAAGCGGCTCCCGCAAGGCTTTGCGGATCCGCGGCTTGGAAATATCGTTTGACTTTGGCGGTGGTGTACACCGGGACCCCGGGTTTGTTGACCTTGTTCGTCGTGACGCGTTTATCAACTTGACTGCAGCGTCGGCTCGCATACGGGTCGCGCGATTCCGCGACTGCGGGGGAGGACGCCGCGGATCGTTTCACATCCGAGGTATTGTCGCTTAACCCTCGCGGGACCATTAGGCTGCTGAGAGTAAACATTAGGGTGTAAATATTAGTTGGGACGTTTTAGTCGATTCAGACGTGAAATAAATAAAAATTGTGGGAGAGATACGTAACAGTGTGTAGCTATTTTGGAATTTTATAGAAAATTATTGACAAAATATTAAATATAAATCCACAATATAATATTGACATATTTCTATTATTTTAAAGGAAAATAAAGATTTGGATTTGTATTCAAATCATTTAATATCTTATATTAAATTTAATCAGCGCAACCCTTCTTCCGACAGAAAAAACTTCCAAAATACTTCCGACATAATTTTCGCTAAATACCCCTTACAAGACTACATCTCGATATCATTTCTACTATACTTATTTATCATTTTATATCTCATATTTTATCCTATCATTTTCCTTAAAAATCGCAGAGTGTATACTGAAAATTTTTAAATTTAACATAAACATACACACACACGCTTCACGGTAGAAAAGAATTTTCAGCTATTAAGACCACGTCTATACCTCATCCGCCTTTTCACGATTCCATGTCTACGCTTCCCCATAAAACTCAACACAAATATAAAGCCATCCGATACGATCGCTTTAATTCGATTTTTATATTTTCATTTCCTCCCCGCGATTTCGCCTGGTATACGTTTTACAACCATTTCATAGTTCCAGGCATAAAAATAGCTTCTTACGAAATAAAACATATCGGCGAGCCAGTGATATAATTCAGTAAACCCGAGATTAGTTTGACTGAAACCACGCGAATCAAAACACCGTAAGCCCACGAAATATCAGAGAATCCCGCGGCTGCGAAACGTTTGCGTAGAAAATATTTTCTAAGCCATATTCAAGAATAACTTTTGCAAGGGTCCAACGAGAAGACCGAAAATTAGTTTCGACGATTCTAAACTGGCCGTTCTGCGGTCTTCCTTTGCACTCGAATGACGATTCTGCGGCGCCACTGTTATAACACGTTTCAAAATTATTTGCATAGACATTGCCAAGGCTTAGATTTAACCCTTTCACTGCGCCAGTATCGTCCGCCGAAGTACTGTCGGCAGAAATGTGCACATTGCGTGTAATTTCTGTATATACATTTTTCTTAGTTTTAAATAACTGTGCTGAATAAAACAATCATTGCTCTAATGTAACAAGTATATTTACATTTTTAATACGAATGGACCTACAAAATTATTAATATACAAAATTACACAGGTCGTCGCGTGGATGCCGTATATATACGGCGCTCGGAGCGAAAGGGTTGAAAAATTGTTGAAAGTGTAACTGTTATTCTAGTCACGAGACTCAATCTTATAGAATGAATTTTGTTGCAGAAAATGGAAATATTAGATGCCAGGAAAATTATTTCAGATTTGCAGATGAAATGGCTTCGAGCGCGAAGGGTTGATTGTTAGTCGATCCTTTCGCTGAGGAAATAATCGCTCCTTGGAGGGGCAGTCGTGGCCCTTCCTCTTCAAATTTATATGTATCGAAAACATTCGAGCGAAATCCCGGGTTCACGTGGCTACGTAACCACGAAAGCCGCTGGAGGATTTGCTATGTCTAGAGTGCGGTGTCCTGTGAAAGTTTTCTCATGTTGAATTCAAAAAGCCATTCTTCGGGGCCCGAATACGAGCCGAGTGTACCGTTTCCACTTTAATTCCGCCGATTCTTTTGTCTTGCGGGAAAGGATCCTTGAAAATTCTAATTTGAGTTAAAACTGTCGCAAATATATTAACGACGTCGTCGCTTCCCAAATTCAGTTTTTCTTATTTTCCATTTATTATTAATTATTTACTATTTAATATTTATTAATTATTTTTAATTATTATTTAACCTCTTCTGCTGTAAATATCCTTTATAAATTGATTTAATATTTTATGCAGCTATGACGATCCTAAGTTAGTAAAATCTGAAACAATAAAATGATTTTAAAAAATTAAAAATATCAATGTATTCAGCTTATAAAAATTTTTAAAGAAAGAATTTCATATTTATTAAATTTCAATAATTTAGAATTGATGCAGAAGATTGTATTCTGCATAAAAATCTGCAATCTTCTTATAAAACAATTAAGTGCGAAAAAGGCGTATAACTAATTCATTCACATAAATATTATATACATATTAATGTAATATTAATAAATATTATATACAATAATATAAACACATTTCTTGGCGGTCAAATTCATTGACATAGCTCCACTCTTTTCTTCTGTATTTAACCAAAGTGTTTTATGCTTCGTGTACAGTGGATTCGAACGCATTTTTCGCATTAGACGATCGAAACAGCTTAATTAGCGTATTTACCTGAACTCAATCGAGCGCCTCGTCAGTTCTCCCGCGACCGGAAAATAGGAATTAAACTTTTTACGATACCGACTCCGATACCGTCCTCGGCTATTCCATCTGTGTTCGATGTTGACGTCAATTTTTCCAACGCGATTTGAGTTCTTCTCGCTAATAAATAACACGTTACGCAATCGAGTTAGTCGCGTTTTGTTGCGCGTTGTTTTTTCGATGATGCTTTTTGCACAATCCCATCAATCGTTGAACGAAACTGAGATTACCATTAGCTCTTTGCACCACGCCCGCTAAATTGTTTAATGATCGCTTTGGAACTGGAAATATTTTAACGATATTTAAACTTAATTTCGCGTTTAATGTTTTGGAATTTTATGGACACATGAAAAAATAAAATTTGTAACATCGACTGGTCGTTGAATTTATCTGATCTTGTTGTTAAATTGTTTTATTCTCCTCTGATATTTTTTGTCTAAAAAAAATAAATTTTTGATAGATAAGAATACAAAATATTCCATAACACTGTTGCAAATAAATATAAATTACCAGTCGATTATATACATTTGCAATAAGATAAAGCAAATAAAATTTACAAATGAAAGAAATTTGAAAAAAGCAATGCATTCTTTTTTAATTTACAAAAATTATTCATATTTAAATAATTTACCCTAATTCTGATAATTACGATTGATTCCAGTTTTCCAAAATTGACCGATCAATTTTTTTTATGCCGCATAAAGATCCGCAGCCTATTTATCACATTTATTTCCCCGTTATGTCTGTGCGTGCGTGTCGACACTCCGAGAATGTGCCGCACATTACGGAACACCTGGCAGACTTGCATTCGTTGCATGCTTGATAAAACAGGGAGCGCTGGGCGATATATTGTTATTAGAGGTGCCTTTTTTTTCTGAGAAAGCAGTTTCGATCGTGTCCCTTATCTTGATTCAAGGTTTTATTCTGTTTATCGGCTCGACGGGTTCTATCGAATGCGGCAAATAATTCACCTTTATTATAGAAATTATAGGCCGGTGAAATATTCGAGCTGTGTCGCGAGTGCGAGCGGCTACACTTTCACACGGATCGGCGAAGATTTTCTAGCGGCGGAGGTGGGTCCAACACATTGCCGCAGAAATCTCGGGCCGATACGAGCAGAAAGCGGACAGGAGGTTCGAGCGGAGTACACGACAAGGTGCAAAAGTTTCCTGATGCACTATTCAGAATATTGTTATCGAGATTGCTGCCTCTCACCTGGCCACGGTCCGTTCCTGATTTAATACACACAATTATTTAATACAAATAATTATTTGCATCGTTACCTTTAAAATGAAAAGAATTTTAATGTGATCTAATCGAGCACTTTAAATGATTATTTGTATCCTTACGTTTGAAATAAAAAGAATTTTAATGTGCTTTAACTTTTCATGCGATTAACCTGAAATTATTTAAATCTAATTGAAATAGTGATAGAAGAATAAATATGTTTCTACAAAAATTATACACCCTCGATAGATCAATGAATTGCAATTTTTAGTTTAAGAATATGTATCTAGTTCTAAATGATAAAAATTGTTAAGTATTAATTTCTATTATATTTCTATTTTATTTTCTATTATATTATTTTATTATTTTCTATTATATTATATTTCTACTGTCCACTTGTGTAAAAATAAACTTTGCAATAACGAACTATATTAGTATCTTCATTTTTTTTTATATTATTTTTGTATCAAGTATTTATGTTTATACTATAGAAACAAACACGATTCGATGTGAAAATAAATTCTAATTTCAAAGAAAAACTTTTTTTCCTTTTAACAATAATACGAAAAATATTAGCAATGTTGCACTCGTTAATCACTGTCTGATTAATTGTTTACCGAAGTGTATCAATGACGGAATGCCCGTACAATAATTAGTTAAAGGTCACGTACACGGTGTGACTTCTTTATAGCTACCGCACGAGGACATAATACGTGCCCGAGTCCATCGTCCATTGGACTCTGTTACGTCGAAACTCCCTGGCGCGAATTCAAGCTTGGCACGAGGTCGGAACACATTGCACAGCTGCAAAGCACCGCATTTTCTAAATCCCAAAGGTCGAAAGACGCAAAATTCCTTCCAATGAACCATCAGGCGAGAAACACGCGCGCGAGCGCGCTCGGAGGAATTCCTGGATAAAAAAAAGAAATTCCACGAAACTACAGATCCACACATCACGTTAAACGAGCATCACGCTTTCCCATAGCTCGGCGTTGGTGAAATTAAAATCGCGACAATTGAATTACACGTTCGAGCAATTATTTCACCAATTTGTGAATTATGTGTCATTTTCACGCGTACTCTTTTTAAACGTAATATGTTTTTCTGTTTCGTTGTTACTATTACAGAAATTACTCGGGTTGATATGTAATTGTTTTTGGTCTTGTTAAATATAAATATATGATTTTAGAAAAAGTATTTTATATATGGAATTAAGAGAGATTTTTATAAAGACAAATAAAACCGAAATTGGAAAGTTGAAATGTGCTGTAGGAAATATTTGTTTAACACTTTTGTATTTTAAAAATCTTAGTAAAATTCAGTTTGATCAGTATATTATAATAAAAAAAAATTTGAAAACCTAGTAAAAAAGAAAGTTAATTTATTTTAACCATATGTGACCGACACGATAATCGAAGTATTGAATAATAAAAGACACTTGTATCTATATTGAGATATCTATATTTATATTTTTTACAGATATCTATAATTTAATAATTATTATTATAATTTTCTTTGCCCGTTCCATTGGCATTATTATTCTTTACTTACAAAATTCTCCTCGAGAGAATAACTTCATCGCAAAAATAAAATACTTATTAAAATAATTATTTCTAAAACATAATCGATCTGACACCGTCGCGCGTCATCAATTGGCTGATCAACGGGCGCATCGAAACATCCTACCGCCGCGTAAAATCCGGCAAGCACCGTTCGCCATAAGCAGACGGAATTATCCTGACGTCTCTCCAGCGGATCATTCAAACGTTAATTACTCGGGAAACGTGAAACGTTCTCTACGATCTAATAAAGTTTTCTAGGATCTAATAAAGTTTTCCAGGATCTAATAAAATCGTCGAACTAAGCCGGCGATCGACAGATCTCGACGATTTATAAAATCGCCGCCAGCCTCCGACACCCTTTGCCACCCCATTGAAAAGCCCGCGTACCTGCCGTTTATTATACGTTTATCATCCATAATTATATTTCAAACGATCCAACGAAATTCCACGTGAGCCTTAGGGGGGAGTGGGGTGGTTTGGTCGGCGGGTGAAAAAACTTTTCTCATTATTTCTCGGAACGTATTCCAATCGGGTGAACTTTTTCAAATGCCCCCGACTCCCCGATCCCGCTGGTTCGCTTCTTTCCGGGATTAAACAGGTAGACGGGGCGGGGAGAGGGGGCTTTAATTAAAGGCGAACTTCACCGCTGTTGTACGTACATATATCGCGGGGTGCGTAATAAACGGAGCCGGGGCCTCGGGAAACGAAGAAAGACCCGTCGGAACGATGACGCTTCGCCCGCGCAAAAGGGGCGCAATCCCGCCGTTTGCTAATGCGTGAACAAAAATAATGATGTCCACTCGAGCGACCACGAAGGTTAAACAGGCGAACCGATTGTCTCGGTGAACCGGGGCCTTCCGCGGTTTTTTTCGTAAACAAAGCAAGAGAGAGAGAGAGGTAGATAGAGTGGAAGAGAAAAGGGCTGACGGGTTTTCGCGAACCGGGAAGCACGCGAAATGGTCTGGCAGGTCTCGGAGAAATGAGCAGGAGTGGAAGGGACCGTCGGGGATAATAGGGTCTTGGGTACAATAACATGTGATCAAAGGGAGAGTGTGTCTAGTTATCCGAGTGCAACGGCACAAAACACACGGAGAATCGCGAATCGATAGAGGTGAAATCGTGTTGGCGAGGGTGCAATGCGGCAATGGCTTACCCCTCCACGCTCGCCTCTCCTTCTCTTTATCTGTGTCCCTCTCTGTCTTCCCTACCCCCTTCTCTCTCTCTCTCTCTCACTCTCCCTTTCTCTCTCTCTCTTCTCTATCTCTCCATCTCTCTCTATCCGTCCCGATATCTGTTCCCATCTCCTTCAACATCTTTTCTTTCTTCCACGCTTTGCTCTCCCCTTTTCCGAACATCTCTCCGCGTATCCGTCTCGCTTTCCACCTTTCTGTTCTACAACGGTTCCCTCTTCACGTACTTTCCATTTTTACCCCCTCTTCCTCCTCCGCCCCTCTCGCTTTCTTCTCCCCCCCTACCTCCCTCATTTCCTCGCCCGCGTCTGCGTTCGCCCGTACGCGACTCTTTCTCTATTTCACAAGAAACTCGGAGCTCTTCGGTTTTCCGTTTCTCTTTCCCACCTCCCCCCTCGTACGGCTCGACAACCGGGATCTTTGTGGTGGTGGATGTGAATTCAGCAGACACCGCACTGTCTCCTCCTCCTCCTCCATCCTCTACCCTTCCTCTTGCCGGTCGGTGTGTTCCCCCTTTCTCTCGCACTCGCCCTCTCGAGAGACCAGTTAGCTTTCGCGGTGAGATTCTTCCTTTCCCACTTCCGTTGATTCCGTCGAAATCTTTCGGTTTAATCAGGAATCTTGATCGAGCCACTCCATGACCACGACGTTTCACCATGATTACCCCCGAACAATGGCGACGGATGGGAATTTGATAACGAAAGTCGGATACCGGGACCGTTTCCTCCGTTCGGATCGGCCGCCGACGCGACGTCGCTCGATATCGCGGTTTCGGTGGAGCCGCCAGCATCGATGCATACGCGAAGGAAAAGTGAAAACTCGAGGCTGTAGCATAGGCAATCGGTAAAATATTAGTGCATGGCGTTTCTACGCAAACAGCTGTTTCGCGACGAGGCGCTTCGCGATACGCGAGAAAAATTATCGCGATGCTGTATCGCCGTCCAAACGCTACCATTGAATTACATGTACGCACTGTGTTCATCATGCACGCATCGCAACGCAACAGCATCGTGTCTGACGGGCCTAACGCGCGTGTTCGGCAATGCATCTTACGGTTACAATAATTAGATTTTAGCGATAGAACTGACAAATTAGCAAAACCAGTTTCTGAGCTTTTCTTTCACAAATTCCTAACGTTATAGCACTCGTTCTTTTGGAAAGTCACTTTTTATTTTACTTATACCTTGTTCAAGAAATCATAAAACACCCGTCTAAAGTTTAAATAAATAAAATCTTGCTATTATTATAATAGAATAAACCAAATGGTAACACCAAATAAATTTTATGAAATAAAGATATATACGAAAGCAGAATTTCTATACAATTCCATTCTTTAATAAACATATATTTTAATTTATAAATTGCTAGATTAAACTCGGGATGCCACTCCTCTATCTTTTTAAATAAATTCTTAAATAAATTTTAAAGTATCCTGGTTATACATTGCGAGGCATCGCGAGCGTATAAATAGTGGAACAAAACAGGGTATGGTCAGCGGAGGTTGGCGAAGGAACAATTGTTGTAATCAACCGCAAAATGGAAACCGAAAGGGGGGCTTCGATACGCTGTCAGGCACAGTCTTGGCGTGCTGGCGAAGACAATGGTATATTAGATAGTAGTCAGCGGCGTGATTTGCCACGGGGGAAGGATTTTGGCTAGCCATTTCACGTAATTACTGCGGTATCCGAGCGACGCTTAATCCCGTTTACAAAGCATTACCTGCTAATGGATATGTCGGGTCGCACGGTCGCGTTGCAGCAACATCGCTGCCACACGCTTCAAGTCAAGCCACTGGATACGAGAGCATGTGGATTCATTGAAATTGAATATATATACCCCTATCTGTCGTCTCGTCGGAAGTTCCGGCGCGCGGCCGGAAGAGGCTGATCGATTTAAAAACCAATAAACAGGCCGACGCGGCGTACAATCGTCTCGGAAGTCGATAACACTGTACGAAGTCGGTGTCTGACCAATTGTCACGTTGGGTGCTGTACTGAGAATCTATGGAAAAATGGGACTCGAATTTACAGACTCTAATATTGGTGTATTACTGTATTATAACAAATACGTTTACGATTTTTGTGGTAAAATTAATGCCAGTTTAATTTTTCCACAATGCGCAAAGGAAATTTATATTTTAATAAGAATTAGTCCGCAAGCGAACCTGAGTGAAATTGATTCCAAATTTATAATTACTATAAATAATCGTTTCAAATAACGTTAATTGATATTTCGTAAATAATATATTTACACACATAATTAATAAATATAGAAATAATATATAATTATCGATAATAATAAAAAAATAGATAATATCTAATTAATCAATTATTTACTAGTAAATATATAATAGAAAAATATATATAATATAATAGATAATATATATTGTAATACATAAGTGATATAATTAATGCAAAAACCCTACGACACCAAGGCTATTTATTTATTTTAAAAACTAAATAAGAATTAACAAATTACAAACAACGTATCACGATATCAAGTAACAAATAATTCATTGTTTGAAATTCCAAATAAATCATTAACTGAAATTCTAAATTAATTAATTAAAAATACATCAATCTTGTTCCGCGCAAAATACTTTATAAAATAATTGCGTTATTTTCAAATAGATTACTTGTCAAATAATTCTGGCGGTTCAAGACAATGTATTTTTAACGCATCCGACGACGCCGGAAACCGTCCGCAGGTGACATTCTATCTTGGAATATATCTAGGTCCACGGTTGATTGACATGTGCACAAGTTGCTAATATATTAATTCGTTTTAATGTTAGATGGGGCTCAACATGAAACTTTGAGGGCCGTTTGTATTTTGAGAAACGGCGCATAAGTAACATTTTACTCGGGAAAATATTTTGGTACCCGGCTTGCTCGGAACCTGCACAAGCTAATGACGAATTAATTGGCCTCAATGTTAGATTGGACCCAATTCGAACACTTGTAGTTTGATGAGAAAACAGACCGTTCTATTTCGAGAATTGGATCGTAACGAAGATTCGGCAAGCAAACCGGTCGTGATTTGAAATATGGTAACAGCTGGCACGGCGATGCAACGTGTCACCGTGACTCGAGAGAAAATATCCACAACGTTCGTGATTTCGTCTAGTACATTGATTTCATCGGTGGCCGCTATCGAATTCCATTAACCGGTGTGAATCACCGTGGGTCCATTACGGGATTCCGCAAAGGTTAGGGCGGACACCTTGCACAGTTAGCGCGAGGACGCACGCGGCTCTAACGATTCTTCCCATTCACGGTTGGACGGCGTGGCCGGATGACAGAAATTATTGGACCCATTCGGTGCATTAGTACTTACTGTAATGCTCACTTCTAAGTTCCGCATCGACAATTCCATTAGTTGGCGCTTCACTCGATTAACGTTGACACCGTCTTGTCGAAATGCCCCCCGGCCCCTCTCTATCTTTTCCCCGGATCGAATTGGTTCGAAACAAGTGTACGCCGCGTTCCGTGCATATCGAGATAAATAAACGTCTACTATTAGCAGAAATTTGTTCGACCGGGTAAGCTAAATGTCTGTCATTAATAGACCGCGGTTTATTCCGCGGAATGAAACTGTTCTGCATCAATTGTGAATGAAACTCTGTTCCCCGTGCGCGATATTTCATTAATTTTAATGCAATGCAGCGGGATTGCTCTGAACTCGATTCATGTTTCCACTGTTTTACGTGTAGGCGTTTTATGAACGCAAAAATAAAAACGCTTTAATTCGCGGTAATTAATTAAAAGCAATCGTATTGTTGAAACTCGCCACATTGTACGATGGAAAGTAGGATAACATATTTTAAGATTGCTCTGCAGTAGAGTTCAACCCTACTATCATTAATTATTAAAGATGTTGTTGTCGTTGTACTTCAATTTAGTTAGTAAAAATAGCTGGATCATTTCTAATTTCATTGACAATTTCTTGAAATATTAATAGCACTTATATTTATTTAGAGTATTTAACGTAAATAGACGATGTAATTATCTTTTTTAGTTGTAATGGTACAATCTCGTCAAAATAAAAGTTTAATGCTAAATTAAAAATGTTAAAACCCAAAGATCAATCCAAAGGTTAATTAGAATAATATAATATAAATAATGGTATAATAATATTACAGTAATAGTAATATTGTAGTTGTAGTAATGTTATATTAATAATAATATTATAGCAACGTTACGAAATGTAAATAAAATCGTAAAAACCGCGTGCATCCGTCGATAATTCTCCGTTGCAACGATCGGTCCCTTCGGCGCGGACATTTTTCGTAGAAACGTCCGACCGGCCAGAATTTCTCTGACACGCACGTTTCAATCACGCTTTCTATTTTCGTTGCTTCTCTGAATTCTAAGCAACGCGGTTAAATCGATAACCAGGGCAGCTCGTTACCGTTTGATCCCGGTGAATTCGAAAGCCAGCGGGCCGGTGCGGCGGCGTCAGCGGCGCAACAAGAATTTTTCAAGGTTCAGGGCCGGGGGTCGGTGGTGTTGGCGGTGGTGGCGGTGGTGGTGGTGTACGTTAAACGAACGAAAAACAAGTTTACGCGGCGCTGATCTGGCCCGACCGTCGAAAGTATGCTATTCCGCTCGATCTCCGGTCGGTACAATCAGCGTTGATGCTTCTAAACTGGATTTACATGCCATGGGTTTTGGACACCGGCCAAATTGGCTGCACCTGATTCCGATCGACGTACCGCGGGCATTACGGTATTTTATACGGCGCTGGGACTGATCCCGTGCTACCGCGGACGTCCAAGTTTCGACCGTTTGATTTTACGAGACGAAGTTTCCTACGGTGCCCGCAAATGACGGACCTCAGACGATGGTCCAGACACACCGGGCCCTCTATCGTCGACGTGCGTTAGACAAAGTGGCTCGTACCCCCCTCATCCTCATCCTCCCTCTCCCACTCTCTCTCTCATCCTCCTGTTGTTGTTAAGGATTTTCGGTTGATTGTGCTCGAGCTCCTACGAAATTGGCTGCAATCAAGCCGCACCGTAGCCAGTAAAAGCTAGCGGCCGCTTGAACCATCCGAAGAATTGATTACGACCTCTGCTCACACTACGTTTAGTTTGGATCAAGTGTTGCTTAAACGACGCATGTAACTTTATCATAAATCTAATAGCATTATTTGATAATAGCGAATTTAGGTAATAACATATTTCTAATAGCATCGAAACGACGTGAAATGTTCAAAATCATTTGTGTTTGCAGAAATATGTAACAAAATTATATGATAAGCTTACGATACAAAATACTTTATTAAAACAATAAATTTAATTCTAACCACGACAAAAATCGTGAAATGTTCAAAATCATTTATGTTATCAGATATGCGTAACAGAATCATATGATAAACTTACGATATAAAACACTTTATTGAAACGATAAATTGAACTATCGTCACGACGAAAACCGTGAAACGTTCAAAATCATGTTCGCAGAAAGATCCGCGGGGTCCGTACACAATTAAACTCTCTCTCTCCCGACCGAACCAGTATTTTACGGTTTCCTTTTCACTTCGTTCGGAGTTATTCCTCGGCTAATAACGTCGTGCTCAGAAATCTTTATTGGAGGCACAGCGGCGCGGAACAATGAGCACGGAGAAAAAAAGGCGGCGGGCGAAAAAGAAACGGGGTACGTCCGCGGCGGCCTGCGAGTGGACTCATCAGTAAAGCTGCCGCAGCAATGACCGGTTGAGGAAGGTGTGCGCACGGTATACACCGCGACGGAGGCTCACTTTGTTCTCTGTGTTACTAACTCACGGCCGTCCCCCTCCATCTTGTGTCTCGTTTGTCGCGGCGACTCGCGCAAACGAGATAAAATATCTCGGCACCGCCGACGCGCCGCGCCGAGTCCATTTGCGCGTGAAAATATCGCGCGCAACAACAAAACAGTTGTTGATTACCTTCAGCGTGCTTGGGAAAAACTGTTGTAAATTAATTCGACTTCTCGAGCTGCGATAACATCATCGCCTGTGAAATCATGGTGGACGTCGTAATCGAAATCATGCCGGACATCTTAACATCATTGTTCGTTCGAATTGTTGCAAAATTCATTCTATGCGTATGAAATTGAGTCTCGCGACTCATATAACACTTTCAACAATTTTTTAAATCTAAGCTCCGGCTGTATTTATAAAAATAATTTTGGAACGTGCTACAAGAATTTTAATGGCGCCGTTAAGTCGCCACTCGAGTGCAAAAGGTTAAACGTTTGAATATTTACGATTTTGAATTGAGGAAAAGTAATTTACATAATTTACACTTTCTTTTAAATATCGTACTTCAATTTTAAAGTTTCAGCTTCGCGGAGAGATTTATTACCCCCTATCGTACTGTGCCATCTCCCACGTGACATTATACGGTAGGTCGCAAGGCGTACATGTGGAAAGTGCACGTGTCGGAGAATATGTAGAGTGGTACTCCATTTATATGTACTTTGCTTGTACGAACAAGATTTTTTTGCAGCGCCTGTTTAATTAATCTCTAGCTGCTATCTAGCTATTTCTTTAAACCATCGGTATGTAGTTCGTAAAGTTAAATTAAACCTGTAATATATGTGAACTCTCAGCTGTACCTCTTTCGGTATAAGCCATAAAATGGTTCTTTAAATGATTAGATGAAAAGACACGAAATTGCAAACGTCTCATTAGAGATTGCAACTTCATTTGCACTGTAATAACGAGTCAGACTCGTGGTGAAGATTTTATGCAAGATTTACCGAATATGAATATTATTAATTTCTTCTACATCGAAATAAAAATAAATTCTTCTGTTATTAACCCTTTGCACTCGAAGCCATTTCAACTGTAAATGTGAAATAATTTTCCTGGCTCATATTATTTCTATTCTATGCAGCAAAGTGCAGTTTTATACGTACAATATTGATTCTTGCGACTCGTAGCAGCAGTTTCACTACTCAACAATTTTTTCAATCCAAACTTTATTTTTGTAAAAATTATTTTGGAACGTAATAGAATAATTTTTGTGGTGCCTCAGCCTCACCATTTGAGTGCAAAGGGTTATGTACGAATAAGCTAATCGTCACAGCATGAAAGGAGCGACAGTGCAAGGGATTAAAGTCGAACCAAATGATTACAATACTTGAAATGAAGATAAAAGTCGAAAAATTGCACTGCAATTATGAAAATGAAGCTTGCGATGCAATAACATGTCTCCGTTCATGGTCGGTCCCATTATTGTACCAGGTACCGTAAAAGTGCGAATTCCAGGAACGTTCAAAGCGCGCCTCGGATCCGTCCGCCGATATTCTTTCCCGGGTTGTTTCGTATCGGGCAGTCAACCCGGCATTTTCCGTGGGCGTCATTGCGTGCAATTCCTCTGCCTTCCCCGTAAGTCTCCCGTCTCGGTCCCGCGCCACCGGAGTCCCAGCATTCTCACGCGAAAGTCTCCGCGGCACGACAAACGGCTTCCTTTTATTAACGTTCGCGTAGCCCGGCCCGGCCAGGCCAGGCCAGAATACGTCAGACGTTCCACTATTTTCCGGTCCGCGTCTAACGCGAATTTCCATATCGAGGCATTAACGACGGAAGTGCAAGCTGCTCACCGGTGATAGAAGTAAACGTCTCGAGGAAAGTACCGTGCGAATCTCATGGGCGACAAGCACGCGATCTATTCGGCGCTTGGCCGCGAACGTGTATAGGCCCGTTACCGGCTGTTTGTATGTGTTTAGGCGACGCGCGTGTGTTTAGGCGATGCCAGGTATGTATAGGCGATGCCACGTGTGTACAGGCGATGCCACGTACGTATAAGGGCGTGTAGAGACGCGGTGGTTGGCGCGCGAGCGCGCGGTCACACGCGGTGTGTTCTGAAAGAGACGAACTCGAACCTCGTCGATGACGAAGGGGTGGGGGTGGGGGACGCGTGTGTGCGCGCCGGTGAATCAAGGATTTGTTCCTTTCAACGACGCGAAACCCCAACACCTTTCCACGAGATTGAGGAGTCTCGAACGAGCGATGAGAGTGCCGCGATGAAAGATTTCGCCCGGCGATGCTTGAACGCGACGAAAAACGGAAATCCCCCGACCCTGCCCCGGGGTAACTGCCGGCTTTTTACGACCGCAGCGCCACCGCGGGGTTCATTGACTGCCGAATGGGGAACTACGGCGGACCGAGAATTTTCTGATCGCTTTCGAATTTTTCAATTTAACAAATTCCGCCGATCGGTCTAAACGGCGGCTCGTCGACGATGCATTACGTATAGGCGACCGTCTCTATGCAAAAGAAAAATCCCCTTCAGCCGTTCTGTTGCTTTGCGAATATTGCAAGTTCGGATCGTAGGTTCCGCCAACCATACTGTCTTTTAAATATTAAATACCTTTCGCAATTAATAAAATAAATAAAATAAAGATAAAATTAATAAAATAGATAAAATAAATATTCTCTAATATTAATGTTACGAAAATATAAATATTTTAGTAGGTTTAACTACCTTATAATAACAGAAATGACTGCCTAGTTGAAATCAATTTATAATGCTTGATTCAACAATTTGTACACTATATTTCAAACGTAGCAAACGCGGTGCAGTGATTGATCGAAACGTCTTCGAATTAATTTTGCTTTCGTTATATATCGTGCTCCGTCGATTCTGGCTGCGTTGTATTCATCATTGCTTCGCTTATATCGTAATTGCTTTATGATGGAATTTAAGTGGTGGTTGTCGAACGCACTAATTGGTTCGCGGTCGTGTTTGAAATCGTCTTACAATTAATTGGTGGAATGTGATATCGAAGTAGCGTCTTATTGTCTGTTATTATCAATGCCGAGCATTGTTCGTGAAGAGTCTTCGTTTAGGTGTGTCAAACTAGATGTGTATACATCGATTAGGATTTGAGTGATCATACATGATTTGACTGACCGCAAAAATCGATCATTTATTGAGATCTTGTCGGGACTCAAAGTTATGTCAATACACATTCTAAAACTCGCGATAGCAACTATTCGTCTACATTTGTCTCGAAAACGTCGCCGGCTCTGCCAAATGTTTCTGCATACAGCTGCACAGCACGTTGCAACCGCGTTCTCGCTATCGATGATCGAACTTTTAGATGACGTCGCATGTATATTGAAAAAGTAACCGGTTTTTGGGCACATTCGTGTCGGAGGTGCGATAAAAGCCACATGCGCATCGATCGCAGCGGCGATTTGTTTATAATGGAGCTGCGCTAACAGTCCAATTTTCTATATTTAACACGTCCGCTGTCACGCCATGCACAACATTGGTGACCGAACTCTACCCGTTCCGATTTAAAAATGAATTTCTGTGCTACCGAATTCAACGCGCCAAAGGTTTCAGTACTCTACTGGATTTTCCAATTTCCGTTACACGGAGTAAATTGCTTCGATTTTACAAAGTTTCCCGAAGATAAACGGTTCCGTAGAAGAATCGTCGCTATTTACAAATTGCATTTTATTATTTCCATAATTTCGCCGCTTCGTGGATTAATACGTCCTTTTTACTAGAATTCGCTGCTTCCTGTCATCAATCATTAATCTCATTAATTTCGTATTGTACATTGATATTGAATAATCACCGAATTGTTTTATGGGGCCGCGTATTTTCCACCCCGGAGTTTCACTAACACGATATTTTCTGTATCTCTGTAATTCTGTCATACGTCATCGTCATTTATTTTACTGGACACACGAATGTCCCGGAGTATAATAATTCATTCTTAATAATATACATTTAAGTCTGACTTCAATTTACAATAATTTTAAATTAAAGCTCTTCTAAGAGCGTCAAAAAATTTTGTTCGCGTCTGACTCCACATCGATCACCTTTACCCTAATCGATCGAGCGTAGAACGACCTGCACCAAATAAAAAGGGGTATACTAATTAATTCCTAATAAAGTACATTTATGTTTAAATTCAATTCGCATAAATTAGCATAAACAAGCATCACCGAAATTATCGCAAAAATCGTATCGGAACAAGAGGGAAGCGCGTCGAGGATGCAGTTTTTGCAGCGCGAACAGGATAAGCGTCAAGACGAGGAATTGATCGCACGGAATCCGTGCACGCGCCCATAATCTGAATATCTCGTGCGGGCGTCGGGTTCCACTCGAGATCCATCTGTGTGTTTCCGTAGATCAAAGCTCGAGATGTTTCACGCCGTCGGTGGCAAACAGAATGCTACAATCCTTGATCCCCACCCTCCGCGCGCGCGCGCGCCATTCACGCGGGCCTGAGAGAGCGGAGGGTGAGCGCTCGAAGGACGCGGTAACGAACCTTGGGGGTCGCTTAATCGGTCGCGCGCGCGGCCTCTCTTTTTTTCCTTCCTCCGCGTGATCTCGATGGCTGGCAAGAAACCGCGCACTTTGCGGGCGGGGGTGTTGGCGGGGGTTCGGCAAGGCAGGAGTCGAGGACGAAATAATAGCGATACGGGGCCGGCGTAATGGCTGGAAAAGGACAAGCGCGCCAGGAGTAGCTCTAACGGGGCGCCCTCCCCCCTCTTTCGCCGTTTTCACTTCCTCGTGCAAATTTTAGCGAAATTGTCGTGCACTCGGTGCTCGTTTCCTTCGAGATGATGGTGAACCCATTCAGCCGCCACTCGAAAAACATTCAAGTGCCCATTGTACCGGGTGCCCGTGGCCGTGCGTCTGTCTCTTCAGGGCGGTTTACCTCGTTGATACCCGCGCACCTGTTCCCCCTTGGGCCCTTCACTAAATTCTCAACCGGAATCACCCGGCCGTCAATGGTCGTCGCTGGAATAAAAGAACCAGTTTCTATCGTTCGAACTATTATTTAACGTCGGGCAAAGGGTGAATAGCAAGAAAATATGCATCAATTTGCAAACGCATATCTTCGTAAAACTATTTTCACAAAGTTGTATACAAAATATTTTTCCCAGGCTCGATCGCACGGTAAAGTATTGAATGACGAGAATATTTATTTTACCCTTTAAATCGGCATTTCACAGGCGATAAAAATAGTTCGATGTTTATGAAACGCGGCGTCGGCGCCGATTTTCTTCTGTTTCGCCTCGCGCGTTCCATAAATGCTCGCATGCCGTCGGGCTGAATTCAAGCTCAAAACTAAGGGCGTAATTGCCAAGCATATTACCGCGGAAACTTTATTCAAAGTAGATTCTTGCCCCGAGATGACCTGCAAATTAATGCGCAAACGGTCTACCGGGGGTTTCTCAGCCGGTCCCGAAATAAATTATGCCGGCGTTTTATTGGAAACGCTTTGCATCAGTATGCATCGATACCGGGAGCTCGGCTACGTTGCGAGACCGCGGGCATCACGCGGCAACGCGAGACCGTCGTTCGGGGGGTTGCAATTACAGCAGTTTATTCATCGGCGAGGCTAATTTCAATAGAATTCGAATTTCATCTCGCTCGTTCGATAGTTGTCGAGGAATCTTTGTTCTTTGAGGCGTCGCGTTAATATTCAGCGACAGTTCGACTCCGTTGGTGTAACAGCACGGATTGCACTATCGTTGAAACGATTTTAGCGTGGAAAATGGCCGCGGTTCGCGCACGCATCGGCGCAAGTACGGGACCCGTACAGGGTTCGGAAGAACGTCGAATGGAAAATAAAGGAGGACAGCGGGTTAACGAGACGGAAATAGCTATCCCGAAAGTAGATAGGAGATAATGCCCGGTACAAGCGACCAAAATTGCGGGTATCCACCCCGACGTGTCCTGAAAATTACGTCGACGTGAGATCATGATGAGTTTCGAGAGGCTAATAACAATAACAAGTTTGCCGATGCTTCCCGGTTACGAGAAGGATAGTTTGGGTTCGTGCAACTTTGTAGATAACCCAGATTTATGCGGCGAAATACAGAAGTTCGTTGTCGGATTACGATCGATTGGGCCTATGCCTACAATCGCTTCGTAATTTCGACATGCACGTACAGCCGAAATAAACAGCGAACCGGGACACAGAGAGGAGGGGGGGGGGGGGGGGGGGGGGGGGGGGGGGACGTGCGGAGCACCCCGGGGAAACCTGCCGAAATTGTTGGCGCCGATTGATTAGCCCGATAAAACACCGGACTCTTTAGAAAGAGAAAAAAAAAAGAACTGCGCGACATTCCCCATTCAAATTTATTCCGCTCAAAATTCATACAGAATCGCTGGGAATTTTGCGGCTAAAATTTGTATAACGGCTACGAAATTACCCCCCGTCCCGCCGCGTTTCACGTTTCCTCTTATACGCTTGCACTTTTATTCCCGCGATATTATCGATCCTGCGAGAACTACGGCGCGATTAGCTGCAAACTTCTTTCGATGCTGTTCCGTTGTATATAATGTTAGAGATGCTGTTACAATCCGATGAGTTTGGACTTTCTGCGGATTATATGCGTTTATAGCTGCAATTCCAAACATTAGAAAGCTTAAAGAAATAGAAGAGTGTGAATACATTATTTTCGTTCTATTGATATTATTAAACGAAGAAAGAAATTCCAAAGTAACTGCTGTTTGTAATAAATGCAGATAATTTTTATTTTAAATAAAGATATGCATTACAGCTACCGATTATTAATAATGCATGGAATTCTTTCAAATTTATATCTGAGCTAACTAAAATTTAAATAATTCTTAATAATATTTATTAGTTCTCGATGATTAATATAAATGATGGAAATTTCACTGCTACTACCGCAATTTCAGTACGACAACGTACTTAATAAACCCAATAAACAGCATACAAAACGGAGAATTAAAACTCGCGGAATAAAATACATCGACGAGATTAAATGGCGCGGATCAGCCGAAGTATCCGGTGTAACAAGCACGGTATAGTAAGTGGAGGCACGAGAAACATTTGAGTCACCGCGAACGTTTCCAATGGAGGGGCCCGTTTATTTTCCACCATAAAACTGTCATCCGCCGATGAACAAAAATATTATATACCACGAGGCTCGGTGAAACGTGAAATCGCAAATAATTCCGTGCAAGCGATTCAGAATGACCCAACGATTTCCCGGCTAATAAGGCACGTTCCTGCGCGGCGCACGCGATCAGGATCGGTCGCGGTGATCGCGCGAGTAGGTCCCTCCCCTCCACGGCATGCACGAGCCCGCCGGTGCCTTTGTTAATACGCGTGTGCATAGTATTAACGCGGACGTTCGTAGTAATACTTTAACACGGCGTTATCGTGCGACGTACAGGTTCATTCGTTATCCCGGGCTGATCCTGTCACACGGTGGGAATGACGTTCACCGATATGAGTACCTTCATTCTCGAAATGGCTTTGTCGGATAACCGAGCTTACGCAGGCTGAAACACCGAGCGCGCGCGCGCTCGCCGGTTAGAACGATTCACGAATGCCGGGTATTATCGGCGTATTTTCGAAATTGTAAAACGCGGCCGCTGATTTGCCCAGCGCGAAATCCTTAAATGCAATATGGAGATACGAGATTGACGACTGTTAACAGCGACCGTACGCGGCTACGAGAAAATCAATTATGTTCGTTGCTGGATCCTATTGTCTACCTTATGTTAGCGATTGTTTCAAATAGTTCGAAACCCTTTCTAACTAAATTAGGCGTATTTAAGTAATTGCTCGAAACTTAGTCGAAGTAGCGTTTATAAAAATGCCTGTACAATTTATCAAATCAATTTAGTTTTTTTTTAACACTTTATCAATCTATAACCTATAAATTGATTTTTTCCTCAGATCGGTAGACTTCGATATTATTATATAATTTTTTAAATATTAAATATCTTTCGCGATTACTAAAATAGAGAAAACCAAAGTAGAAACGAAAATTTAATATTGAGCTGAATGTTTACAGGCGAATAATCGATCGGTAGTGTTAATATCGTTTTATAAAGTAATTATTTTGTTGGCTAAAGATATTTGTCAATTTGATTATAGATTAAAGACAAACATTGAAGATCATCCTCCACGAGTACTTTAAACAAACTTTCAACCATGAAGTCTGAACGAGTGTTTGAGCATAGTTGTTCAATTTGTTTGAATGACGAGCTCTCGATTTTATCGACTTTACGAGATTTGGTTATGTATATACTGATAGAAAAAGGATAATTAATTTTTTATCTGTATTAACGATACCAGGGAAAACGTCCCGCGGGACACGTCGAAGCTTAATTAATAAAGATGGCCACGGTTTGCCTTGACCCGACTGTGTTTACGAGGGCACTTCAGAGTTTATGACCATAGTCACGGGCGAGTCAATGGTCCTATGCATATAAAAGTCGCTCTATTTCGCGCACGGCGTTGCGTGCTCGCTAATATGTACACGCACTGTTGCCCGCGTCAAAATTAACAGCTATCTAAAATTAAAAATCTAAAGCTACAAATTGTCAACAAAACAATAGCAAAATATCCTTACATTTTCCAAATTTAACTCTAAAATACCCTGTTAACGAAGCACAATTTGACACGGCCAGAGAGAAAATATTTTCTTGGAAAGTTGAGTACACGCAACGGTAGGGCAAAACCGATCGCGCGGTTTAAAGGAGAGGACAAAAACGAGCGTTGACTGGTCACGACGCGAAACGGTCGTAGCTAGATGAAAGAAAAGGGTTTACTGATAATGCGCCCGCATGTACGATAATTGGAAACCACTATTACGAGCATAGTTCGCGACGGTGCGACGGGTGACCGAGGTATGGCATAAATAGAATATGAAAGCCCCGAATATCTTCAGCGATCCTCTCTATCGACGCCACTCCTCGGTTTCCTTTGACATCGGCGATCACCCTATGCGCCGCTGCACTTCAATCATCGCCCCCCATCTCGTATCGATTCCGAAGTATCCCCAACATGATTTTTCATATAAAATACTTCTCCGATTCCTTTCTATTTCTCTCCTAACGCATAATAACGCGACTTTCTTCTACCGTCTACCTCCCTTTCGTGCGCCCCCCTGTTTCCTTCCCGTTCATTTCGCTCCTTTAACTTCATTTGTTATGCAGAGAAGCACGTCTTTGACCTGCGACTAACGAAGTGTCTCGTAACTGACGCCGTAGTTCATTCGCAGCGTTATATAGCTAGTTATTGTTCTAGTTTTTATTGTTCTAACACCATTTTATTAGGTTAGTTTAGGGGAAGCATATTTAAGGAAATTTAAAGTAACAAGGAGGACTTATCTAAGTATATAGTAGGAGGAAGTATCTAATATATAAGAAATTAATATTAATATTAATTTAATAGGAATTATTTTAATATTACTTTAATAATAATTGATTTCATATTAATATTAATTCGATATGAATTATTTTAATATTACTTTAATATGAATTAATCTCATATTAATATTAACATTAAATTAACATTAAAAATGATATAGTAATATCAGAGCTCACAGTGGTACAATTTAACGTATTTATCTCAACAATAGATAACAAATTATAGGTTACCATGACAACCAATTCACTATCGATCGGTAAAGTGTTAATACATCTTATATAAAATATCCGATCTAAACTATAGCGTCGACGCTATTGAATTGTGGTAGCTGATAGTGCACAGTTTATGCGAATTACATTCCATAAGATCCACGAACGGCGGAAGAAGCAGCCAGAGGTCTGAAAGCGTAAATGGAATTGTAAGTAGAATTTCTCGAACCGTACGTTAGAATCAGAATTGTAGATCTACCAGGATAGAGTTCCGGCAACGAATGCGAACGCGAGGCTCAGGTAGAATTGTTATTTCGGAGATAATGATCATAGATCCGCGGATAAGGCCGCCCCTATCCTAGTTTCGTATCTTTTGCAATGGGATATCTCCCTTTCTATTTTTCTGCGCCGCCGTTTTATAGAAGTCCCATAACCTTCTTTGCATTACTTTCTATTCAATGGTTTCCACACTGTCCCGTTACTCTCGCTGCAACTCCGTGTAACCCAGTTATGCCGAGTGCCCTTTACCGTCGCGGATGCGTCTATTATCATTTACCATATACCCTAACTGCAGACAAACAGTTTGGCAGACTGTGCTGCAGATATTATTGCTTGTTAATGCGTTTTCTTGTCTTCGCAAGAAGTTATTATAATTTCATAATAATTATGATTCTAAATTAAATAGTTACAATTATTAGAATTATTTTGATAGATATTTCATATCTATGTAAAAATTAACTATATTTTAGCTAGAATGCAACTTTTAAAAAACTTAAATCAGTGAAATGATAAAAAAATTATGAACACAGATATATACAGTGTCCAAAATGATTAATATATGAATAGAATAATTTAATATAATTCCTTCATTAAGCATTAAAATTAAAATTTAAGATATAAAAAATAGAAGCGAATCGTGTCGAAATTTTTGAACTCGATTTTGAAGCAGATCGTTTATTTAAACTCCCCGAAATGACATTCCGGACCCGCGCCGTGCCGCGCGCATAAACTCCTCACGAATAATACATCACGTTCCCGTAGTTAGGACTGTGAACTTCTATGGAAGGAGTAGAATTCTCCATCGATTCCTGAGAACGTGTTCCAGTGAAATCACGGTGAATCAATTCTATTTGTGGTTATAACTGTAAAGCAGCCATTCGATTCCAAGATTTGTCAGGAGTTTCCCGCCGTCGTATTATATAATCATGCTCTTTGTTCGGGAAGTCGTAACCGTTTCCGTTGGCCCCGGAGATAAGGACGGTGATTCCCAAAGTGATGGAGGAGGGAATTTCGAAGTGACGATAAAGTAATATTACAGCATTATTACTTACGCCGGGAGTAATGTTGAATTAATTGTGTATTTATTACTTGTGTACAGGTTATCGTTCGGTTATGCCTTGTTCGCGATCATTATGTGTCATATGGTTCTTATTTGAACTTATCGTGACTAGTTTCATAGCCATTTCGAGTGTAATCATTTTTATTAATTTATGAAATTTTGTATTAATTTCATTGATATAAGTAAACATGTTATGGTGTCTGTAAGATTTTGATAAATTTGATATTTTTTCGAAGGAAGTAATACTATCTTAATATTTGAAATTTATTTGCAGTTTAACCATTCTTCGCGAGTGTACGGTGTTATCTCTATGGCATCGAAGAAGATCATCTCAGAAATGATAATATAACACGAGGCAAATAGTCCTGGCATTGGGCAATCTGCCAACGACAGACCAAGCGAGAAAACGGAGTCAAGGTCCTCTTTGATAGCATACGATGTAGAAATCATATTTACCGACGTGAAAACTGTAACCCATCGCAGAGGTCGTGCCTGCTTCTTCTACATGTTTCCAATCAATTTAGAACAATCCCATCAGCAAATCTTGAATAATAATTGAATCTAATATAGTTTCGCAACTATTGAAATTTAACGATTTACTGGTTAAAAGAATTTTTGTTGGTATCGCTATATTTGGTAAATTATATTTTATTCTGCGCTTATAAGCGTTTATTAATTGCAAGAGATCCTCGAAATGATATTTATCGTTTATTTTTGCTAAAAATGTTAAAACTTTAAAAAATCGTGTTTTCATTTCTGTACAAAAATTGGACAAATTTTTATTATTTTTGTATGCTCAATTCGCTATTGAAATTATGTTCACTCACTACGTTAATTATCTATTTCGATTACCTATAGTATCATGTATAATAATTCTATAATGTAATAATATAGTATATTTAATACCATGTATAATAACTATATAATGTAATAATATAATATATATAATACCTTATACAATGACTGTATAATGTAATAATATAATACATATAATAGCATATATAATTATATATATTTATTGAATTATATAATGTGATAATAAAATGTATATATTACCACATCGATATAACATTTGTCTAGTGCAATAGTATAATACAATTATAGATGCAAAGACGTCGGAAATAAACAATCGCACGATCTTAGCGGACGGTATAGCTTCGCAAACGGGAGGTCTATGTTTACCTGTCCCTCGGGACGGTTTCGTGAGATCGGTACACTGTCGTAGCAGCGTATCGAGCTGGTAATCCTTTTGTTCAGGGCCTTTTCCTGTTCCCGTATCTTCCTCGTTTTCCGAATTCCGGCTTCATTTCGTTTACGATCACGCCGCTGGTTCATCTCACGTGGCTATAAATCCCCAGCTCGATACCACGCTTCCGATTCGTTGCTTTTAATGATTGTCTCAAACATTGTGTGTCGTATGTGACGAACTATACATTTCTGTGTAAGGATGTCCTTACAGCTGAGTGTTTTGGACGATGACAAATTGTCACGGAAAGATTTCCATATATGTAAAAGTTTAATTAAAATTAAAAATTAAAGTCGAGTTTTAATCCTAAACATGGTAATTTTTTAAAACAATCTTTTAACCATTGTCTATTAAACTAGTCTTTCTACCATTTAAGAAATAAAAATTGTTAAGTCCAATTTTTACAAAAATTTAATCCGTTCGAAAATCGCCCCGATATTTTCGCGACCGACTGTAGTTGGATCATTTGATACCACTATACCATAGTTTACCTACGCGAGTGCTAGGTCATTAACTTCGCGGCTTAACTGGTTGATTTATTGTCTTCACTTGCCATCTAACGTTTCAAGATTCAAACACGAAGTGCATAATTTTACCTGGAAGTTTCAATGATTTATTATTTTTTGTTTAGGCTTATCCGAACCTGTAAGCAAGAATACAGTTGTACACTGTTATTTTAATCTCTAGGCTTGTATTGAACAACATTTCTACATACTCCGTACGTTGCTCGTTATTAATCATATCTTAAATCGTATCTTAATTTTTATATTACGTTTTCGCGAATCGAAAGCTTTATTTTAAATCTTTATATTATACAAATGAAACCAATCAATCATTACCGATTCCACGACGAGCATACATATGCAAACATCTGAAGTGGTGGTGGTCACGTTTTCGCTGAATGAGATCAACAAAATTGCTGCGTTATTTAGTGAAATAATTCATGGTGTACATGTATATGTATGACTGAATAATTCAGCCACAAAGCTGAAAGCATGTTAATATTTAAATGAAATCCATTAGGTACTGAATCGACCAATAAATTAATTCCTACAGTTTGATATTATTGATGTAGAGAGCGTGGCACGTGTTGCCGCAAATACTGCCAAGAATCATTGACAATGGAAGAGTCTTATAAAAGATTCAGACTGTTCACTGCTCTGCCCACTATTGCATAAAATCAATTACGTCATACACATTTCGCAATGCGTTGAGACTGTTTTAAACACATTTTTTAACTTTGCAATTCGAACGAGAACGTCGCACCTTCGGCTTCATTAAGCGACGCGAATTCTTCTTATTAAATTGTTTCGTTAACGCGATTAGCCGGTCGCAAAATTGCAACAATAATTTCGCTCCACGCGACCTTATCCGCAATCTCCTTGATTAGAATTTAAACGAATCGCCGCTCCAGATTTTCTTGCCATCCCAGTTTTTTAATTATATTTATGTGTCCAGTTCAATTATAATCAAACGTTACTGCAGCATATATTTTCTTATTAATTTTCTTGTTTCTTAGTTTTCTTTCGTATACTTCCAACTGTTAGATATTAAATGTGGTAATTAACATACGACACTCATTTAAGTATGTCAAGTAAGCAACTAGTTAACGATTGTTTTTTGAACGGTGAATCTTTATTTTTTATTTATTAATAATATTGTAGTAATTTATAGTAATTATTATCAAAGACAGCGTTTCACTGCAGATGCGAAATATTGGCTCGTTTTAAGTCGACTTTAGTATTAAAAATGTAATACCTCACCTTCGAATGGGTTAACAAAACTGTTCAAAATAGCATTATTCATTTATCTAGAATCATACTAAATAATGTAGAATCGAGCGCGGTGTAGCTCGGGGGACGAAGAGCATTTCCGGTAACGATCGTTGACGCGAGTTTAACCGCGTTTCTTTCATTTGTATTAACCCCTCTATTTTTTCTTGTCCCGCCCGGCGAGAACCGGCAACGTGCAAGAAATTAGGGCACACGGCGCCTCGCTCCCTTAGCGAGCGGCATCGATTTCTTGTTCATCCCTTGAGCAGTTTACACGTCTCCCTCTGTCAGCGTCGAAAAGACAATTGATCGGTCGACAAAATGGAGGGCGCGCGGCGGTATACCGTTGATCGACACTCGAAGAAAAGGTCAAGTGGATGCAGTTAATACTTCGCTACATACACACAAGCTATCCCTGGTTTTCGAGTGTGTTTACGTGGGTAATCTTAATCGGTGGAAGAAAGAAGCTTGGCCGAGTGGCGGGGTCGAAAAGCGGGTTGAGTGCAAGACAACGCGAACGGTAGAAGGGCAACTTAGCAGAAGGTTGAAAAGCACTAGACTTCCCAGGTATTGGCCACTCCAGTACCGGGGCTCGTCGCAGTACTTGGAAAATCGTCAAACTTCCGCCTGAATAAATGTTAATATACGAGATGTAATTCTCGACGGCCAATTTATAACGGAGGCGTGTACCGGCTGGAAAACAAAAACGCCGAGTGGTCGTCCAAACGTCGATAAGCGAAAAAAATCCGACGGCAACTTGACATAACCTTGTCCTGATTGCGTCAACGCGTAAACTAGGCGACAAATGAATTAGTCGAGAGGGTTAAACGTGCGTCGATGAAAACTCTCCCAGAATTTATATTTTTGTAGCTGTTTATACTTTTATGTGCGAGTTTGTTATATCGTATACATACGTTTATTATACACATCATATACATACATTTATTATATACATCGTTTCGTTTAGTTCAATTTCACCGGTTAATAATATATTTCGCCACGATTATTAATAGCGTTCGTTAACATTTTATCGATTGGTTATTCGGTCGTAAACATTTCTGTTATTACACGGCAATTAAATCTACCAACATTTTTATATTTTCATAGCTGTCAATAATGCAGTAAATAGCAGTAAATAATGTTTATTTTATCTATTTTATTTATTTTGTTACACAGAAAGGAATCCAATATTTAAAAAATTATATAATAATATTGAAGCTTTCGGTAGTACAATCGAACAATTTGATGTCAATAACAGATAATAATTATTGGTGGCCATAGCATGCAGTACAATTAGAATAACGAGAGATCTAAATAAATTTACTTTTGTCATTGTTATGGTATAGCACATGCTTTTAGTGCACAGTTGGTTCTCGTAGCCATGATTAATACTTCTTCGCCCTTAATAATTTCTCTAAGAGAATAAGGTAATCTTTGTCTCGTGTATGCTGCCATTTACTTTTGTTCTTAAATTCTAATAACAGAAGAATTAAATATTGTTACGATTTAAAAATACATAATAACAAAGTTTATACATTCCAGCTCCCAAATATCATATCATAAATTCTTGACCACAATTCCGACTCGAATGGCGCAAGGGGTAAAATGCCATTCCGCAAAGTCCGCAAGCGCATTGAATTTTCGTGTTCCGATGAATGCCTAGCATTTTTTATCGCATTGCGACGCATATTTAGCCGTTCCGCGTGTTCTTAAATAACTGTAAATAATGCGGTCGCCGTTTCATACAGCAGAGACCGGAATGATCAACGATTTCGTACATAGAACACGAGCGCCGAATACGAAATTTCAAAAATTTCATTTCGTCCGTTTCTTTTCCGCAGCGCGACGCATTATACGCCATTATAATGAATGAAAATCAATAGCACACGCCGTCATCGACGCGCGACCAGGCGACGGCCGAATTTAAAATCCATTTTCAGAAAATTCACTGTCGGCTATCGAAATCGAACGACAAATCAAGCGAGCGAGAAAAAAAGAGAAGGCTATTGGTAATAGAGGTGACCAGGGGATGGGGGGAGTGGGGAGGGGAATTACAACAGAGATCGCAGCAAATCACGGTGAATTACTTAGGCCGGCTGAGCATGAAATATTTAAATACCCCGTTCGAAAAGTAGATATTGATGGCTTGCGGAGAAAAATATATATATATATATATATATTCGAGCGCGTCGATTTATTAATTGACATTCGAATACGGGTCCGCCCTGGTTCACGGATAAACGATTCCTCGCACTCGTTTCTATATTATTGACTGCCCGCGAAACGCTCGGATTCGACGCGATGCTTTCAGCGACTATTTATTAAATATAATTTTTGTTCACGGAAATCTGTTTACTACGAAATTGCAAAATATTCTTAATGACATCGGACATATGATAGAAAAAAAGATATGTGAACGGTGCAGCTGTCTTTTCTCGTAGCTGCGAACCATTCGACGATGCAAAGACGTGATCGGATTTTATCCGCGGCTAGCCTAATCGTTTTTTAAACAGCGCCGCGCTGCGAAACCGACGCACATATTGAATACCGTGTTTAGTCTCGGTTAATTGCGCCATTTAATGCGGAAGTTTATGCGACCGTGTATATCTCTGTACGAAGGGCGGTGCGCGCGTATAACGGCGTAATCTCGAATTAGCATGAATTACACAATAGTGTTGCGCGTATCTATTATGAATGTCCAGATCGGCCGCTGCAATTGTTGCGGGCACGAAAACATGAATAACGTATTAAAATAATCCGATTCAGTCAACAGAACGGATCGACATTATCGGGCGCGGCAGTAACGTAAAATTCCCGATTACAAATTTAACGTAGTCGACAAGGGGTAAACACCGGCTCAACCGGAGGTATATCATTTGCCGGCGCGAAATTAAATTCAACTTCAATCGGGCCCTTCGCGAACGTTGCCGTGCGTGACGGTTTCAAGAATACACTAATCGAATTTTCAACGAATTTTTTATTTTCATTTCAAGTTTCATTCTGAGCTTATTTTTTACCGTTCAACTATTTCATGGAAAACATGTGGTACAGAATGTTAAATATCGATTTTAAACGTTTCGATAGATATTTATTCTTTTTCTGATCATTTTATGAAAAACTTTCTTAATGTTGTACACGATAAATTATGTAATAATGGAGCATTGAAGTATCTCTTAACTCCATTAACTCTGGTTCTTGTAATTGTTTCGCGAAAATAATTATGTCTGATCATTATAGGTTATACTACTGCAACGATGCGAGTCAGGTAATGTTCAAGAGCAGGTTACACAAAAATCAATTATCTAAGTAAATTATGATTTTGTACACCATTGCAACGTCTTGTAAATAAAACAAAAAGTATCGTGAAATTTAGAAAAGATGTCGATAAAAGGCGTTGAATTAATTATCTACAAATGAATTTTAAGGTATCTAAATTCAAGGCACATACTATTTTGATTAATTAATTCAAATACCTGACATTTAAAATACATATTAAGTATTTGTATAAAAGTATTTACATGCTCATAATTTATATTATAATATAAAATACTCAATGTATTAAAGGAATTCTGTAACGTTACCTACTAAAATCATTGAAAGAACTAACTCCTCTGTTTTTAAATTTCCCTTTCTCGCGATCAACTTGGACAATTTTTGTTCCCCAGAAAGACCCGCAATCATTTCATCAGTTTCATGGACTGATATTTCTTACACACCGAGCGTCGCCGTGTAACCCGTTCCCACGCGAACCCCGCGCCGCAGCGTAAAATACGTGGCCACGGGTCCCGCTCGTTATTTAATATCACATATTGATGGTCTGTCAAAGTTACAGAGATATTTACGTTCGAGCATCGCGCCCGATATAATTTCCCTCATTTTCATTGATAATTATAGGGGCAGATGCGAGCACGGATAGTAGCCCGTGCAATTACTCGTCGTAGGCGCATTTTCGCTGATTTTATTGTTTGCACAGCGAGCAGGGACAGTGGACCCACATTATTAGCTCGACAAATAATCCCCGCGGATTTCGCAGTGACAAATTATCTAGGACACGAAGCAGTTTATCCGAATAGGTACACCGTGTCCCGGGCGCTGTTTGCGAACGCGTTATCCCTGGCATCCGCATAACGATCACGAACTCAAATGGACCATCGAGATCTTTCTGTTTGCGGGAGGGGGGATCGATAATCACAGTTGTGTCCCTCCCCGACGGTTTTTTTTTTCCTCATTTTTACCGGTACCTCCCCCGCGCGCACCGGCGTCGCCCCTCCGTTGCCGACGCTTTTTCCCCACACACGCACACACACGCGCGCACGCACAACCCTCCACTCCCCCCTCTCGTTGTTCCATCGAAACCCCCGCGATAAAGGCCGCTCCGCCACTTCGGCCCGGAGACTCGGAACGGCCCCCGCGCGCTCGTAGGAGCACACGTCCGCGGATTATGCTTCATTTTATTTGCAATAAATAAAGTGAAATCCGACAGAGATTATTCGCTTCGAAAGCTACAATGAAAAATAATGCCGGCCGGAGTGGCGAGGCATTAGTAAATATCCGGCCGGGAGCGTAATGTGGAATATCGGGAGCAAAAGGGGGTACAAAAGGCAAATGGAAAGGGAATTACATAGACTCTCGCGGAATTTCGCGCGAAACAAAGACCTCCCCGCGCCGGGGCGGGAGGGAGGGGGCAGCTGAAAGAACGGAAAAAATATAAACGACTTTTTGTCGTGGCAACGAAGGAAAAAAATCGTCCGGCCGAGAGAGACCGAGAGAGTGCGAACGATAAAAAGAGAGAAAAAGAAAGGGAGAGAAAAAGAGAGAGAGAAAAAGAGAGAGAGAGAGCGCGCGAGATAGTATAATAGGTACGCTCGAAAATTTATTCGGGGACGAAAGCATTTAGGGGACGGACGGAAAGCTCCGCGCCGCGACGGAGGTAATTAATTGACGCCTGTCGGCCTTAATTAATGGGATTCGTTGACGCGAAGACCGGAGCCTTACAGCGGGCGCAGTGATTTCGAAGGAAATCGTTTCAGTCGCGCCCCGCTCGCATCGGCCCTTGAACCTGTTACGGCGACTCACGAGACGGAAAATATAAATCACGTGTTATGCAACAACGCGACAAGCACGCGGTAGATGGTTCACGACGCGTGGACATTGTGCAACGTCATTTTGGGGCAGAACGGCTTTGCTGGACCAACACATTCGCTTTTCCTTGAGACTCGTGGGAAACTACTAAACGCGCTGGAAAACGATTGGTTCGAGTAAACCATAGAAATTCTATTTTATGAAACGAGTTAAGAAAACGTGAACGATGATGGATCTTAAGAGTTGAAGATTCGAAATTAATCGGGGTGTGTGATCGGACGATTCTTTTTTATGAATTCATATGGAAATACGCGTTACAGTTAATTGGTTTTTCAAATTGTTATGTGTTTAATTATTCTATAACTATTTTTATAATAAAATAAATTTCTTTAACGTTGTCTGTTAATCTGAATAATTGATATTTGAATTTTATATGCTACACGAGTTTTCTTCTCATTTTTCTGTCATTTGTTTCTTTCCAGGACAATGAAATTAAGAAATGGAATTAAATAAAGACTTCAAATTTATTTATTATTTCTAAACCTCTTGGAGAAGGTAGTAATTTAAATCGATAAGGTCATCGACCGAAGTGTAGAATCAAATTTTTAAATAAAATTTTTACAGCGACTCCAAAAGCTGTTCGTAAATTAGGGAAACACTTTGAACCGCAAGTAATTGATCAACGAAAAAAATGCGACTTCGATAACAAATTACGCAATAAATAATCACTGCCATATCACTTCGGAAAGAATACATGTCCGTGCTAATTCAAGACAATAACCAATCGCATCGTAAATGCGAAAACCTTTTTCGAAATCCATCTAATTCCCGCGAACACCATAAAATCTACAGAACATTCGTATCTTTGTTCGAAGTATTTGCGAAGTAACGGGAACGCGCGGGTACACGGTTTCGCGAGCCGACAGCATTTCATCGGTCAATTGAAGCGACAGTTCGAACGCGGAAACTTTTAATTTACTCGGAAGTTGCGACGGGAGGGGATGGGGTGGGGGCCTTTATACAATGGTCCGCGGGTCGCAAAGAAAAAAGCCGGTCGACGCGGCGCGACGGGACGCGACAAGAGCGCAAACTGAACGAAATTTCTGTGTCACGTAAGCCACTTCCTGTTACAAAGTGCTCGCAGTTTCACGAGAGCGCATCGTTGCGTCCACCGCCCACCCGCGCCGCGGTGGAAGTCCGCCAAAAAACAGTCCTCGAAAGCGCGCGAGGACCCGGGCGGTTTTTACGAGGCGAAAATCTAAGCGCTGACACGAAACGTATAGGAAAAAGGGGGGAGGGGGGCGGGAGCGGCGTAGGTTAAGACGGGTCGCCGAAGGAGGGGGACCGGGAAAAGTTCGCGTCGACGCCGCCGCCGCCGGGGGTGCATCTTTTACGTGTGTTCTAAAATGTCGGTCTGCTTAATGCGACGTGAAACCGACCGTGGAAAACGGGCGTTGCGAGTTAATTCCCCCGTGTGTCGTTTTATCTCGTTTTTCCCGATTTTCTCTCTTCCCTCTACTTTCCGCCGGCCATCCCACCCCCGCCTTCGTCCGCCTTTTCCCGACCCCCTTCGTCCGCCGACGATCCGCGGAGAGACCCCGCCGCCGCGCCACCCACCTTCCCCGCGCTCGCGCGCGAACCCCGCACACATCCGCCACGGACGCGCGCGGCGCTTTTTTCCCCCTATTTGTTCCACCTCCTCCTCCTCCTCTCTCTCTTTTTTACTCCAACGTGAGAATTATTCCGACTCGATGAACGTGCGCAGGGATAATCAGATTTATCGACCGAGACAATGAAGTATACCGAGGAAATAGCAGTGTCCACTTTCCATTCGGTTCGGTCGTCCGTACTCTATTTGGTTTGCGTTTACCGGGTTCCGGTCTTTCCATGCCCCAAATTTTTGCTCTGTCTACGGATAACCTGGGACAGTCAAAGGAATCCGTTGAATGTTATTTCTCTTTTTTTTTCCTTTTTTTCGTTTTTTTTTTTTAACCGTGCCGAAACTGATTACACGGAGCCCCGCTATCCCGTGGAACTATTTCGCTTAAATCGTACGCCGCCGCCGCCGCCGCGCCGCTGCGACCAGATTGACGCGTGCACCGGAAAACCGGGGGGGTCTACCCTACTGCTACCGGGTCGCTTTGCCGAATCCCCCGCTTCTACATCGACGTTCTCGTATTTTGTTTCGCCGAAACTCGCTATTAGTCTATGTTTTTGCTGATTAACAGGCCGAAACTCATTAAGACCGACCTACGCAATTTATCTGCCCGCGATAACGCCGGAGAACGTATAATTCGAGTTTTCCTTGGACAGATTTTCAACGTCTTTGCTGCTTTGGCCGTCGGTCGAACATGTCCCCGCGCTAACGAGGGTGGCATTAAATGACGTCGTACAGTTCGGTCTCGTTTTGTTTCTCGAAATCGATTCTCTTGAAAATTGTGCGCGGAGATCTGTTGCATTTCTATAAAGTTATATATTGTGGTAGATAATATAGGCACGAAGTAATAATGATTGTTACTAGGCTTTTGCATTTTATTTTGCAAAAATGTGAAATTCTCAATGCTCGCAAACTAGTTTGATATGTAGACTGCAAATTTTCAAGCAAATTCACATTTTCATGCGTATTTTCACGTGTTGTTAGTTGAATTGAAACTTAAATGTACTTTATTAATAATTAATTATTACAGTTCAGGACATTCGGGTATCCAGTAAAATAAATGGTAATAATATATGACAGAACTGCAGAGATACAGAAAATGGATTTTCACTAATGTTATATTTACAATTTTATTTTTGTAAGTTGGCAACCTCGCGGTCCGGTTTTTGCTATAGAACTGAAAATCTCATAAGTGGCTATAAAACAATTCAATGGGTCTGTTTCCAATCGCTTGTCATCGTTGAAACTCCAACGTTAAGAACACTGACCAAAAGAACAAAATTTCTTTATTTAACTGCAATTTTTATTGATATATACTTAAATGCAAGTACAGAAATACCTACAATTCACATTCACACCATTTCTTGCTTTAAGTAACAGTAACAGTTTAAGCAACATTTCTTGCTTCAAGTGACAGTGTGAGTGCTATGGTAACAGAGCGCTAATTCTAACGGGGCACCCTGCGCGATAATGGTCGCGAAATAGCAGCAAACCGCGCACACGCGTCCGCGAGGTATCGCACGGAAAAAATTCGTAATTTTGTCATAACCGTGAATTAGGTTAGCAATCGATAACAATTCCGCCGCGGCCCTTTAACTAGCGGCGTCACTCGCGTCGAACGCGATTTGCATGTATCTGGAAATGTATGCAGATATAAACGGCCATTAATCGGATACAAGCGACGAATTAAGCGATCTCGGCCGCATACAAAGTTCGCGGCACGTGATCGCATTAAACGCCGGCCAAAAATGCCTGGTAATTGCGGCCCGCTCGTCCGTAGAACTTGTCAACGGCAGAGGCGATTTTTAACCGGATCCAAGCAAACGCGGCGAATAGAATGCCACGGCAAGCCGCGCGATATCACTGCGTAGATGATGCGACACGATATCATTGCGATTAGGTTACTTAGAGTTAATTACGAAACTATCAAAATGCCTTTTAATCGTTTTAAAATACCTTTCGAAACGTTTTAAAATGTCTTTTGTAATTAAACTTAATGGTCCAAATTTTTACGAAAATTATAATTGTTTAGTACACCAAAATTAGGTAAGGATATTGTACTCTTTATCTTTTTTATCTTAGTCAAGAAAAAAAATTTAAACGATGCGTTTTCAAAAATAGTATTTCTTGGAAAATGAAAAAATTCATATTTATCATATGTTTATATTTACGTGTAAACCCTTTGCACTAGAGTGATGACTTCAAAGCACCGTAAAAATTATCATATTACTTATTAAAATAACTTTTATACCGTCAGAGTTTAGATTTAAAAAATTGTTAAACAGTGAAACTGTTGGTACGACTTACAAAAATCAATTTCGTGTAAAATATTAATAATACACCAAATTAATAATTTAAAATATTATAATATCAATGTATATAATATCGTATAAAAATGCATTTCGTTACATCGTATAGAAATACCATGAGCTAACAAGATTATGCACTTTGACTTATTAAGAACATTTGCATAACGCGATTAATATTAATTCGAAAATATCCATATTTCAACAGTTTTCGCGTCACTCTGTCAACCATAGATCAAATTTCACTTAGGGAACAAGTCGTTTCGATTGGCATCCCGTTCGTAGGTTGTAATCAGCCTTCCCGCGAAACGCGCCTTCTGCCCGGCCCGTTTACATCGGCAATAAAAGTCAAGCGTTTTCGATGCCACGGCTCCCGTCGCCGGGCCGATTTTAATTCCAATTTCGAGCATAAATCTGTTGGGGCGTTTATAGTCGCGAAATCATAAAACTCCGCGGGGACGAGCAAAGTCATAAATTTAATACGGAACTTCCATGGACGCATAAACATAAACGAAAACGCAAGGGCAGCAGCAGGGCCGATGGTACGGGGCGCAGGAGCCGGCCAATTGTCGGTATGCGGGGATGGAAGTTTCGAACTGACAGGGAAGAGGGGTTTCCAGCGACGATGACAAGTGATAACGCCCGGGTATGGCTAACCCGGCGATGGTATCCAGAGTTTCCGCGACGGGGGTGGTCCGTCGTTGAAAGTTTGTCTCGGAATTTTCTGACCGCGCTCGGCCCGAAACAACGACGTTCGGGTTGCAAAATTGAATTTAATCTACATTTTACCCCTTTGCGTATCGGTTCAGGTCCCGATTGTCATTCGCACTAATAGTTATTTATGTTACTTAGTTTACTTTAAAATAAATAGATTACAAGTGTCACTCATTATTAAGTAATAGTCACTTTATTAGTGACGGATTTGTTTTCTGAGGTTTGAAAATTAATTTGCACGTTGATCCATTTCTATTAGTGATATAATATATTCCTATTTTGATCAGGATCTATAAAATGAAATAACGTTAAAACATTAATTGATATTGCACAATTTCTGTTTTCAATTTAAATTTTATTGGATAAAGTACATGAATTTTAGGAAATTTCTCGTGACGTGTCAATCAAAGTGTTCGCCGATTAAAATTAATAATAATGACTTGCTGTTGAAGTAACAAAATTTGTATTTTGCTTAAAGAACGAACAAACGTGAAAATTTAAACACAATGAATTAAGTTAACAGATAATATTTATTTTACTATTATATATTACTAGTATATTATTCTAAATTTTATTCTAATTTCTATTCTTAATTTTAATATATCTATTATTCCAAACTTTCAACCGCGAAGGGGTAAATTTTAATTTCTTTCCACAATTTTCTCACTTTGACGTTATTGACAATAAATGTTATTTTATTTCATTTTATCTATTTAATTTAGTTAATTTATTTTAGTTTTACGGTATCATTTGCAAAGAGAAACCACGTGCGAGTGCCTAAGGGTGCAGCAACACCCTCCATTGAAATCGTTGCACGGTCCGATGGTCAATACAGCCACTAACAGATATTCTAACCGTAACCCCCCTATCAGATTCGGTTCTCAGTAACCCACTGTAACCAACGCGGCCTAAGTAACCGGTAACCGAGCGATATAGTGTAACCAGATGCCCGCGATAACAGCCGGTTATAAACACAAAATTACGACAACCTTTAATCATCGGCGATCGGCTCGCCGATAATTTAACACACACGGCGTTAATCAATTTCCTTCGTGACGGTTCCCGAATAAATAATATCGCCCCGCAGTTGCGAAATAATTTATGCAATTTTGAAAATTTGCTTCTCAACATGGCCAACAAATTTCCTACGTTAAAGTGTATTTAATAATGACGGCGGTTAATACATAATATAACACGTAACTACGGACTTTGTGCGTTCATAGCAAAGATGAGTTGATTGAACACGAAACATACGTGGAAAAAAATTGATGGAAACCAGTATAGTATCTTAATAAATAAAACATTATGTTGCAATAAATGGAGCTGGTAGATTAATACCGTAATTTAACATTTTACGGAATTATTTAGTGTAATCTTCATAACTTTAATTTATTAAAGAAGAGAAGTAGACTGTTCTACGTGTTTGCGCAGCAGAAAATTATTACTACTGCAGAATATAGTTAATAATTATTACGAAAGTCTTTTTTAGTATTATCCGATTAAACTTATGAATTGTATCGCTTGTAACCCGCTATAAGCGGATTAACCGACTCTCCGGGATACTTTGAAAGCTATATTTTGCGGTTGCTTCTACTTATTACTGTGATTAAAGTATCTCGAAGAACTCAAGTTGCCTTTGTGTTAAACGATCGTTACAACCTTCGGTCGCTAATAAAGGAATTCTCAAAACTTTTAGAATTGTTTCAAAATTTTAAGGATTGCTTCAACATTTTGAGAATTGTTTTAACATTTTACTACAGTAGATAAATTTGATATTTGTAATAGTACAACCATTTTTCAATAAAACAAATGCAGATCGACCGCTTTGTTATTCTTTAGCTTCTTATTCTATTCAGCTTATCTTTAATTGTCGCAACCATAGGTTCACAAGCTGCACAACTCTAATTTTAACCATAATTAACTACGCTAATTATAAATATTTTAAGTAGCGTAAGTAAAACATTAAATTAAGTAATTCCAAATTAAATATTTAGTGCCACTATTTTGTTTTACTTTTTTCGTAACAATTATCCATTTACAGCTACTGCAGGACCTTCAAATAGCAAGCTAATAAAAGATTCTTTTGCAAAAAATATTTCGACAGCATCCGCAATCGTTAAACTACTCGGCTGCTTTCAATCGTTGACGCGCACCCCCGATTTTCGTGGGTTTTAATCATTTGTCCGGCAGCATTAAAGACTTCGAATTGTTCGTATCTTCGCAGGGAAAAACCGATGAAAAGCGATGTTTACCGGGATCGCGGGATCAGTCGATCGCTCCCCCGCGTTAATTCGTCGGGCGTCGCGCCGGCATTTAAAATAAACACGTTCATAAAAGTGTCAAGTACGCGATTATTCAGGAGCCGCCGAAGTATCTCGCGTCGTCGCTTGTCCGCGGGGCACTCACGCCCCCCCTCGTGTAAATGTTGTTTTGATCGCACGCCGGGGAAAATTCCCCGGCTATCGGACATTTAAAACAAATTTAGCCGCGGACCGGAGTGTCGTTCATTAGCACGGAACGGCCGGGATAAAACGAACAAGCTCCCCGCGGCCGCAACGTATGAATTGCAGAGAATGATGGTGATGAGTTTTAAAATGCTACAATTACCATTCATTTTCGGCGAGCCCGAACCACCGCCGGGAGCCCTCCTTTCCAATACACGCGCTTTCCGCTCTCCGACGACGAGCGATACATTTTCTTGGTCTTCATTACAATTCACTTATCAGAATATAAAGCGCTCGTCGCGCGCCACGGCATCGTATTAAATTGGGAAACATAACCGAGAACTCCCGTTGCGCGTGCGCGCGCGCGCCGGTATTTAATAACCGACGGGGGAATTTTTCTTTTCACGGGGTGAACACGTTTTCTCTATTCCATGGGGACCACGGTTAATCGGATCGCCTGAAATATTATTTTATTGCGATACAGGTTAAAAGTCGGCATTGTGAAACGTTCGCGTGGTGTAACAATGTGTAGTCACAATAATTTGATACGCTGAGACGCAGAGCACGAAATATTCTGAATGGAAAATACGAGTGCATTTCGTATGCAAAAATGTACATTCTGGACAGTGGATGCTGAAATCGTTTTGAAAACGTATATAAAAATAAATGTTTCCATGTATAGTAAATCCTTTTAAATAATTTCTATTTCTCATTCTACTATAATTACAATTAAACAAAGATGAAATGTTCAAATCCAGCTATAAGAGAATCAAAAGAGTTAATAACATATTGAACAGTAATAATTTTCCTTTCCATATAAATCCTATAACAGCATATTTTGCTAAACAATCGAAGTGTAAAATGACGATGCCTGGACATTAGTGCAGAATTTTTTTAGCCATTTTTGCATACAAGAGTTGAAAACGAAAAAAGTTGCCGAATACTGAGCTGCGAATTTTATGCATTTATAATAACAACGCGCAGCTAACATTCCATAAAACAAAAATATTGAAAGAATTTAACATCTATTTATTATTTTCAACTCAGTGAAATTACTAAAAAAAGTAAGAAATATTTGTTTGATTAATTTTTCTTGCAATCGATGGATGTATGTTTTATTCTGGAGAAAATATCTGCAGTTTACTTATTACATTGACGTGTAACGCTCCGTGTTATCTCCTCGCTCGAGCAGCTCCGCCCCATTGTCAGCTCCGATAATTGAGTCCTCAAAGGAAACATCAGGCACGCGATTGCCGGTAATTTTTCCGAGAACGCGGTATCGATGCGTTTAATTGAGCGTATTGCGTATTTGCCTCTTATCCGACGGAATCTGGGTCAGCGAAAGGAGTAGCCGGGAAGAGCATTCGTTATCTCTTCTTTCACCGTTTCCCGTTCATTCGACTCGTGCTCGCTGAAATTACGAGAAGCCCGAGGAAACGAACGACGGAGTCGCAGGCCTTCGGCGACGTTAGATTTCGCGCGACCCAATATCCGACATTGTCTTCGGAGCTCTCGCCGAAGACGTCGAACGCCTCGGAAGGTAACCGTTCGAGAAGCCGGTTATAATGAACCCGGCACTCGAAACAAAAGCTCGTCGCCATCCCTCCCCTCCCCTCCCACCTCCTCGTCGTCATCTTCCGACGCTGGCGAGCTGTTCGCAACGGCGTTGTTCTGCGAAATCGCGGCCAATGATACCGTTTAACCGCAAGCCGCGGAACTTTCGCGAATTTATTCCGCTGCATCCGATCGAACCGGTTTCTGCAATAGCCGGCAAGTTGATAGTCAGGTGTGTCGTTAATCGCGCGCCGTGATTGCATGCAATAGAACACGAACACGTTCGTGTTGAAACGACGGCCGCGCCTTATGGCAATCTGATTGCTACATTAAGGAACAATTTCGCTCGCAATGTGTACGCGACACGAGATGACTTTCTTCCGGGAACCACTCGGAAACGTCGAGATATTCGCGAGCTCGAGTATCGCTATTTTCTGTCGGTGACAAGATGATGAATTGACGGTGAATTAACGGTAAATTAAAATTGATAGGGAGTAGCGATTCTGCAAAGAGCGCCAAGTGTCCTAAATATGACCCAAAACTGTCCTAAAACTATCCTAAAGCTGTTTTAAAATTGTCCTAAAACTACCCTAATATGTTACATTTACATACATAATTTATTACATGACTTAGTAAATAACTATATCGTCCATTAACTGTATTATAAGATGTTTCAAATAAAATTGATTATGTTCAAAAGAACTAATGTAATAAACATGGTTTGATTTTTCAATATAATATTTGCCAAGATATTAAAGCGACTTAGTTTTTTAAATTGTACAGTATATTTGATTTATTTCTATTTATCTAACACACTAAATAAAGACATCAGAAGCAACATCTTTTATTGCGTTTATACCTTTTTGACTGCAATTTTGTTCAACTACGTTGAACAACCCTTTCTCTTCTTGAATAATTTCCCTGAAGAAACGAGACAATTTTCAATTCTTTTATATCCATATTTACTTATTAATAGTGCCTAGTAATATAAAGTACTACTTACTTCCTACTAGTAATATAAAGTACTACTTACTCATTTCTAGATTTCGATATTAAAAGAATCCAGTTTTGTTTCTATTTACTAGAAGCGGATAACATCCATCGTTAGATTATCTCTGAGATCCTCGTTACCCAAATCCTCCGTATTCATTATCTTTATTCGGACTTTTTGGATGGGGAGGCAACTGGCGGGGATACCCCCCCTGGAGAAAATGAGCAGCCATGTATTGAATGGGGGCTTTGGTAAGGTGGGGCGATCAGGTATGCCGGTCGCAGTTCGTGTCCTCGAGCCAGGGTGCCGCGCCGGCGCTAATCACAAAAGGCTTGAACGTGCTAGGCGTCATAGCTGGGTCGCCCGCTGAATATGAAAGTCTTGGGGGAAAGTCTGCGAAATTCTCCGCGGTCCGCGCCCGGCCGGGATTCGAAGGTCCCCTTTGTCGTCGAATCGGCGGCGGCCACGAGTTTCGTCATTAACCGGTAACCGCAATTAATATCTGTCATGAATGTGTGTTTCAAACCGAAACTCCGGTCAAAAGGAGCCGTGACGCGCGGAACACGACATCGGGGGGGGGGGGGGGGGGGGGGGGGGGGGGGGGGGGAGAGAAGGGGTTGTCGACGGGGTTGAACGGCGGGGGTTGGGATTGAAGGAGGCGAGAGAGCGGGCAGCCTTAGGGGGCAAAGGAAACAACCAGCCTCTTCTTGCAGCCGACCAAAGTTTACTATTTGCATAACTAAACTATTCCAGCGGCAGTGTGCATGCTGTTGGTGCTGTTTAGTACGGATGCAGGCACTTTCTCAGTCGGGTACAAAGTCAGTGAATGTACATGCACACGGTGGATAGAGAAGTGCACGCGAGGCCATACAAATTCCCAGCAGTTTAGATTCAACCCTTTACCACCGTCACCCTTGCCTTTCTTCTCCGCGGAGCGACGGTAAATTGCGTGAACTACACGCCAACCACTTAGTTTGGCAATGCGCGTATTAAGCGTTGGATTACGTTGTAGACGTCGGGCGGGTGTAGGAGGCACAAAATTGCTACGCTGACGCGGTCGCCAAAGGTCTATTCTGAATCGACAGCGAAACCGATGAACGAGCCTGATTCAATAATTACACCGTGCCGCAACTTCGAACCTATAATCTCTGCTTGACAATCCGAGTACTCACTGTACTACAACGGGGTCTTCCGCGACCCATTACTTCAGCGATACATGTTTGCAACCGCTCGAGCTCGAGAACCCCACCCTTCTAAATTAATAAAGAAGCTGCAGCGCGTGTAAAACATTATTTGCAACACAAATAAAAAGCATAATTATATTTTCAATAAAAACGCAGGAAAGTGTGTAAAAGTAGAATAAAAGAAAAATATCAAATTCTAAGTAAAATCATATTAGTAACATATATTAAATTAATATGAAAAGAAACACATTGCGTGATCACATACATTATAGGATCATTAAATATACAGTCCACATAATACGACCTTTATATAACAGTACATCCATGTAACATGCATTCATATAACGTAGTCACATATAACATGTCACTGTATAATTGTTAATGGCAAGCGCGCTGGAATAATTGAACATTTTATTCTAACATGCGCATAATAAAAGCGTGGCAACGCTTAAAGTTGAAACGCGCCATTAACGATGCATCGTGAATTTTCATTGAAAATCAAATTTTTCAAGCAAAATGCGTGGGCGCCCTAGAAATCACGTTAAATATTTCAGCATAAACGCGAACGCGTTAATTAGATCCCCGTTTGGCGCACGGTTGCTCGCAGCAATAACCGCGTTTCGATAAAAATTCAGATTCGCGGAAAGTCCGCCGTTCCATCGTTTTCAATTACACCTGAAGGGAGCCTTATCTTCCCGCAGATTATCGACAGGATGATGCAGAGAGGGCAACATATTCTCGGTACGCCGCCGACTGTACAATACACAAACGTCTCGTAAAAGCCCCGGCGGAAGGGGAGGGAAGGGAGAAAAGAAAGAGCACGCGGCCAGCGTACGTGATTTCGCCAAAGTAGAAAATAAAGAGAGCGGATGGAGACTAAGGACAATGGTACTGGGAAAATGAGGTTTCGAATGGTCTCCTTATGGTATACGTAGTCCCGTGCATTTGAAAATGCGCGGAATAAGTGTGCATGGTTCTCCCATATATGGCTCCCGTGTTTTTGCATTAACAGAGCGAAATATTTCGACTTCCGTATTCCGGCTGCGCATCGTAAATCTGGCTTAGAAGAAATATATAGAAAACATTGGATCGTGAAACCACGTCCGCTTCGAGATCTCAGGGAGGCTTCGTTTAAGACAATTTTCGATAACACGATATGTTTCGTAAAAATCTTAACGAATTAAGTAGTAACATCTTATAAATATAATAGACGAAAAAAGGGGGAAAAGGCTATGATAACGTTTAAGGCAGCTGTCAGTTTGACGGATTTCAAATCTGAAAAGAAAGTAACGAGAAACCCATAACAATAATTCTAACCAATTTATACTATAAATTTAAAAAATCTAATAAATACACATCTCTTTCCTGCTACGTCTTCTATATTTTAAAACTTGTATTTATTTCTATGGAACCGGTCAAGTTAACGAATTTTTTTCCATGAAATTATTTTTTCAATAATAAACACAAAAATAATTATAAAATACTTACCAAATAAAGATCATAATATGCTAAACCTAAATAATCGAATTACTCCTAAATTAAATAAATCGTTTCTTTTTTAAGAAAATACACGTTCCTTATCCATCAATTTAACGGGCGTCCATAGAAACAGGGTATACAAGTAATGTCGGTGAACCCGGTGCGTTAAGGACGAAATCATGAGTGAAAAAGTGGCGGATGTTAGGCGGTGGCAGCTCATAGCTAGGGTACAGTTTACTTTAAATCTCCAGCATGGTTCCTCGTCCGGCCTTCCCGGTTTAAGATAAGCTACAAGGTTCGCCCAGAAAACGGAAGTAATGGCTTACCAGATATTATCAACTGCTACAGGGTGCATCGTAAAAGGGTGGCGCTGCCTGCCCGCCTGCTGGAGGACCATTCCCTATATCCTGCATTACTTTTAAGGCACTACGGGCACCGAAACTAGCGGCCACCGTAAACCTTTCCGCGTGGCTTACCGCATTACGTGCTGGAATAAGCAGCTTATTGAATTCCGGAGCGGCGAACCAAAAACGCCGCTCTTACCGGTCCCATTGAGAAATTTCGTGCCGCTCTTTTGTCTTCTTCACTCTATCTGCCTTCCCCATTGTTCCTACGCTACCCCCTCTTTTTTTCAATGTTCTTATGACCGGGAAGAATAGTTGCCCGTAAATTGCTGATTCAACGCACGGACCTCTAGCAATATTTGCAAAGTGAAGTGTTACTAGTGAAAACTAGTTCTATTTAATTTCTTTAGTTTTATTTACAACGTACACGTTTGTCTGCGAAATCATTGCGGTGAAAAGTTTAATTCCGATTAACGTAGCTTTAATTTTACGTACAGTTTTACAAGCTTCAAGGCAGTTAAATTTCATTTGGTTCTAACTGTTTAATTATTATTTCGCAGAAGTTTAAATTCGCACAAAGTTGGTCATTAAATGGAGTTATTTTATATTATGTATATCGTTTGCAAATATAAATAACTCAGTTCCTGTCTCTTTTAATCAAATGGTATAATTCCTAAATAATTCCAAAATAATTCCTACGAATAATTCTTCTTCGTCTGTAAATCATTTTATAAGGTCTACTTTGTTAAACAACATGGTCGATGTTACTTGCGATTATATGGTTTTGTAACATTAATACAGCTTCAAGTAGATACGATAGAATGCCCTGCCTAATTAGGTTAAAGTTGTACGAGAATGCGACAGACTGAATAATCAGCTCGAAGATTAAATGATTTAATAGGCACCGGAGCGGAATAATATTTGTCTGTAACATTTTGACAGTCACGTCACTCATATGCGACTGACGAAATTATTTGTTCAGAATTGATAATTAACTTTCTAAAATTATACCTTCCAATCTTATTAGGATCCGTAAAACGTAATGAAAAAGTAATTCATCTCAGACGACATAACTTCCCTATTTTAATTTGATCAAACAGATAACTTTATCAGATTTTTATACTCATTGGCAAGGTATTCAGAGCGTTAATTGAGATCGATGAATGTTCGTTAAGTTGAAAAATCGCTCCCGCGTTCGGCAAACACGTAGCAATTGAAAAATACTGTTTCCGTAGTGGCTGTCATTGTCCTCGTCCGCGTCTGAAGCTGCAGAAAGCACGGTAGATTAGGGAAAGGGTGTAGAGAAGGTTTACTTAATGAACGAGAGCAAACCGCGGTACAACTTTAATGGTTTGTTAACAGAGATGAGAGGGGGGCAGGGGGGGATATCAGACCGTTTGCCCGGCGGAAGGTAGGGTCGGGATAAGAAGTCATAGAAACTCGGAAATGTAGACGTTTCCTGTTTGTCGAATGACTTCCCATCTTTATTCCATCTGTAAAGGGACACTCTTTCAGCCTCATCTGGAACCGGGAATTATGATGCAAGATAGACCGCGGCCTCGCCCCGAGTAAAAGGACGCTGCAACATCTGATAAGAAAAGGAATATTCCCTGAAAAAGGTATTTGCGGACGGCTTCAAACCAGCGCGGTCCCTTCGGACAGCTTGATTTAGCACAGCCCCCTCCGATGCCACAATCGCGCTATTACTGAAGTTAATGAATCTGTCTACCCAATTTCAACTTTTCATTCGCGTTAGGACAATCAATATCTTTCTTGATTTTTATGCGATTCTCAAAAATCGAAAAATCCTTTTCTCTGCTATTCTCACTTCCTGAGGAAATTAATTTTTAATAATTTTTTCTGCTCTTATGGCAAAACTTTTAAAAATTTATATTGCGTAAAATGATTCTGTAGACTATACTAAACACAATGATATATTTTCCATGATATTATAAACGTCTAAAAGTGTTTAAATAATATTTAAACGAAACAAAGTCTATACACTGATTTTTAGGATAATATTCAATTTATTTTGAAAATAAGGGGTAAGTATAATAGGGGTAAGTATAATTGTAACGCCTGTGTTCATTGTAATTCAGCTAATGTATAACTATCTAATTGTACCTTTATTTTTAGTTATTAAAAAATAAACTATCCATCTTATCTACGAGTTTGAATGAAGACACGTGTATCATAATATTATATTTATTCTTCATCATAAAATTTCTTTATAAAATTCCTTTACAAAATTCGTTTATAAAATGTTTCTTATAAAATTCCTTTTCCTTCTAAGAAATTAATGCGATCGAAAAAATTCGACTAATATTAATCGTAAAGAAAATGGTACAGCAATGGGTTAAGATAAAACCAAGAACTCCATCTTTAAATCCTATGGAATCAGTTGAATTTGACATCGCCGTGTTTTCGTCCGAATTTTCAAGAAAATGGTCGCCGGTAAAAGGAAGCCGGTAAATTTTGTTAACTCGGCAACAAATCGGCAGTAAGTCCCTCCTCCGTTTTACGAGGGACCGCGCGATTAGGTCGGACAGCCACTTTCGAGACCGCGCGATTCAAAACTAAATCAATTTCTAGTTCGCGCGACGCTCTTTGTCCGACGCGCGCGCGCGCGACGGTTTCGGACGTTACCACCCGCGGCGCGGTTTAGCAACTTCATAACAGGTATCCCCAAATAATTAGAGACTATTAAAACAATCACGGAGAGACACCTCGGCCGGGCTAATTGCACTCGAGATGTTATTAATGATCCTGAATGTTGACGATATAATTTCGCACGGTTAGCAATTTGTCTTAATGAGATAACAATGCCTTTGTGCCGGCTAACCAACTTGAAACTGCAGCCTGATGCAATTAGTAGGCGAGAAATTAATTTAATACGGCGATAGAACGAAATTCACCGCGGACATTGCCTGTATGCTTAAAAACTCCGTGGTTCCGCCCTCGGAAATTTATTCCAAGACGAATGAATGTTGGAAATCTCGATTTGGTCTCGGGTAATTAAAGCAGTATCGTTTACTCTTTTATTTCGTGGAACGATGAAGTGACAATGGAGAAAATGTTACTGGATAACGTTAATAAAATCATTTGGATTTCTACTGTTGGTAAATGTAAAGTATTGCGTAAAAATTATTTATTCTATGAAAATAAACGTTTTAAAAAGATATTTTTTTTTCGATATTGTTGAAATTGTAGAATTTTATTGTTTGAATGTAAATTGATGTAATTATTATATTGTTTGTGATGACGACAGACATTTTTCTTGTATCCTCAAAACTTTGAATGTGCTTAATCATTTCAGAATAATAATTAACTTGGTTAAAAATTATACCTTCTTCAATTAACCACGTTTCTTTCACATATCACGTAAAAACATAAACGACAACAAATATCTTAAAAAAATATCCTAACTAAATATGCAAAATACTTTTACCATTCTAAACGTTAAAATCGTTCAATCTTTTTAAAATTAATTTAAATAAATAACATCAAACTACGTATCCGTAGTTTCACAAATTGTGTAAGCTGTAAAACTTACATTCCGAAGAGAAACAAATATTCCAAGCACGTAACCCTAAAGGGATACGTTGTAATTTTTCTGCCCAAACATTTGTATCGACCGCAAATGCCCTTAATGAGGGAATTATAAGGAACAGTGACCGAAGGGGTAGCCCGGAATTTATCACGCAGTTGTGAAAAGACAGACGTTCGCTTAGCGGGTTCCCTATCCTATAGTCGCAACTCCCGGCCAAGGGTGGGTATACAGTTAGGTGTTTGGACCGTCGTCAACGTCGGTGGAACGCTGGCCAGGGCCAAAACTTCCCGGCGAGTTGCGCGGGTAGTCGTTAATCATGATTCTTAATTGCTTCACGGGCTACCTAAATCGAGGTGAACGAATAATTTAGGGACCGCCCCATTGATTTATCAAATAAATCGCGGCATCGACCGTTCCCGAGATTGCGGACTAGATTCTTCTCCCTTGTCCTAAAAGCGATTTAATCCTCTTTAACGATCCCGGTTCCATTGAATTCCCTCGATTTGGTTTAGCTCATACGCTGAAACCGCTTCATCTCTAAACCAAACCGTCATTGATATTGACCGCGCAACTGACCGAAACACTGTTACATTATATTTAACCGTTTGCACTCGAACGGCGAGTTGGAGGCACCGATGAAATTGTTCTGTCACGTCCCAAAATAATTTTTATATAAACAAAGCTTAGCTTCAGAAAAAATTGTTAACTAGTAAATGCGTTTCTATGAATGACAAGAATTAATTTCGTATACGTAAAAGGGCACATTGTTATTTAGAGTAGAAATATTATTAATCAGAAAAATTATTTTAGATTTACAGTTAAAATGGCTTCGAGTGCAAAGGGTTAAGACTTTGACTACCGCGTCACCCATACGCGAGTGACGGAATTATTTATCATAATTATTATATCAAACACTACTTAAAAATCTACTTGTATGAAAAAAGAAGATATTAACAAGCGTAAAATGCAATAAATTCAAGAAATATTCTAAACACACTAATACTGATCTATATAACGAAGAGCAACATATTTAGCACAAGCATCGTTTTTATAGTACATCTAGCGCGTCTCCCTACCGGAAAACGTCTATCTCTTCGGCTAAAAGATAACGTATGCATTCGCGTATCGCAGCCTCCGCAGAGCCGTCAGTAGCGAAAAACTGGAATTAGCTTACCCGTATCAGCCTTATTCGAACCGATAGTGAATAAGCCAGCTTCAAAGGTACAGGGCACCGAAAAGGCACCGCAAACCGTGTAGAGCCTCCTCTGAGGAGTGTTCGGACAAGTCGCGCGAGGCTTTCAAATCAAAGATCGACAAGCCACCGATACAGGCGATTCCTCCCGCGTCCTCTATACCGGCTGACCGTGGATCCGCATTAATCATGATCGCGGCGCAACAGAGAAAGAGGGCGAAAGATTGAGAGATGGAGAAGGAGGGAGCAGGATAAAGAGAGATAGAGAGGGAGGGTGCGAGACAGCAAGAGACAGAGGAAGAGAGAAAGAGAGAGAGAGAGATAGGGTGCAAAAGAGAAAGAGAGAGATAGGGAGCAAGAGAGAAAGAGAGAGATAGGGAGCAAGAGAGTGGAAAATGGATAGAGAAAGGGAGCAGCATTCGAAGGCGCACGCGAAACGGTGAATGCGCGACGTCGCGTCGCCGGCCGCATGCGGACATTCGTTTGGTGCCCCGTATAGAGACACGCATTTAAGAAACAGTGAAAGGCACGGGAGAAATGGCACGAGAGAGGCCAAATGAGAGAGATGGCGGGAGAGGCCGGCAGTGATTCACACGATTCGCGTGTCCGCTTATGAAAACAGGGCATTTGAACGTTGGAGGGTTTTTTTTTACCTCCGCGGAAAAAGAAGGATATCAGCGAATCTATTTGCTGGCCTCGCGAGCCACTCCCGGAAGTGTCTCATTAAAATGCTAGCCTCATTTTCTTTCAAACGAGTCCGCCCCACCGAGGGCCACTCCCGCCTTCCTTCCTTCCTTGCCCTGGGTACCAGCAGCAAGAGAGGAGCATGATCTCCTTGCCAGTGTGTTCCGGCCCGCCCCAACTTTGCCCATCGTCTTGGTGGTTCAACAAAGTGGGAAATGAAGCGGGGCAAACGTCACAAAGAGAGATGGCAAATACGACAAGCTTCTGTCCGCCCCGCAGGTGAGCAGAGAGGGCCCCCGTTCAGCGGAGCAAACCAAATGACGGACAAACGTCCCCGGCGTTGAATCGTCCACGGGCCAAGCCTGGAATTACTCATTCTATGAATAACCAGGCGAGCTTGAACATCTAGCTGGCCCCGGCTTCCGCGAGTTACGGCTGCAAACACGGCTCTACTCGGGACGAGCCCCGGGCTCTCTCTCCCTCTATCTCTCTCTCTTTCTCTCTTTCTCTCTTTCCCTTGCTGCCTCTGGACAGCCCGTAAGGGTGGCCAACGCGGTCGGAAAAACGGGAAGTGAATTACAGCCGGAGCGCAGCGTTCGATCTAATGCGCTGAATCGAAAGAAAATATTTGAATGACAACCGATGACCCACTGAGCCCGTTGGCTGTCATAGGAAAGCACCGTGCGAGATACCAGCCGGTTAGATGACGCGTCTTTGATCATTTTCGTGCTGCGTGTCTATTTCCTAATGGTTCCGGGCAGGAAAGATAGAGAGTGAATGTTAACAGCGCGTGGTTTTCAATGTTTATGTGTTTGAAAATTTTGTTCATTTCAATTGATTAGTCAGTTATAAATTCGGCAAAATTATTTAGAAGCTTTGTCATAAAAGTCCGAAGAATTTTTACGTTTTTAAATAATTTATTGTACCTCGTTCGAGGGTGTATAATTTTTTTGAACTGTTATAGATGATTATATTATTAAAGTGAATTTATAAAAGAAAATATGTATCGTACAAAAGTATCGTATCGTATCCTATCCTATGATAATTTAAAACATTTAGAATGATCATTTTACAGAAAAAATATTAATCCAATATGAAATCACCAGGAATGTAAAATAAAATCAACGTTAATATAAACTATTTTCAAGTTCATTTTATAAAATATTCTCTTCACAACACTTTCTCATGCGAACTATTTAACTAGAAGCTTGCGATTAGCCTAACAGATGTTCATAAAAAAAAGGAATCAGCTATGATAAGTGACTAAATCCCATACGCTGTATCGAAATCCGTGGGACAAGGATTCAACGGTGCACACCGCATCCTCGCGGTCTTTTGAGCTCCCTTTCTGCCAGTTGTTAAGAAATTTACTTTCCGCGACAGCCAAATCGCTCCTCTCTCGAGACTAAAAGGCAAGATAGCCGAGGGAACTTCGGAACGGATCGGTCCTTCTCGCAGGCGTCGCGAGTTCTACGGTAGCTCATCCCTTGTTCAGAAGTGTGCAACTTGATAAAACACTCCGAATCGAGGTGCAAGCGTACCTTTCCTCCCTTTCTTTTCATCCCGACGCCGACATTAATCTCATCCGGCGTAGATCTTTCTCGCACCGCCACGATGGTACAATACATTTTCATTTAACGAGCACGTTTCGATACCAACGAGCATTAGTTAAATACTGTTCATATCATTGGCAATGTTACAAAAATATATATCGTTATATTCTTAAGAGTCTGCAGAAGTATTTTACGTAAAAATCGATTGTGCTACTTTTGTAAGGGAAATGGGGAAAAAATATAGAAATTAAAAATTGGTCTTTTTCTAAATTGCATTCGATTAATGTATACCAAAAGCAAGGAAGAAATATTTATTTTGTCAACTGAAAAATTTCACATTTTTATTTCCAGTTTCACTGTAACGCTACAAGCTTCACATCGAAGACGGAAATGCGCGAAGATCGACCACCGATAACATTTTCTCTCGTCTCGCAGGGCAGAATTTTCTTCGGAAGATATCCCGCGTAGTACGTATTAGCAAGAAGACGGAGGGATTGCAAATTTCTCTTGGGTCGTCCGGCAACGCCTACTAAGAATGCGTGGGCGTGATGCGACTGCGTGATCCATTAAACAGAATAGAGGATGGGGGGCACCGTTGTGGCGACAAGCCGGGGGGGAGACAAGATTGCAAGTGGAGAGGACGCTAAGAGAAGAGTCTGCGGCTTATGAAGGGAACCGTTATAGGAGCATTTCCAGCGTGTTGACACTGCAGCCGGTTGACCCGGTTGGTTCAAAGAGACGCAAGTAGCCCTGATCGGCGGATCTGATAGTGGCAATAGAGTCTAGATTACCTCAGCGGTGCTCACGCCTATCCGTCATTGTCGAGCGGCGCGGCGTCAACGGCCGCAAGAAATGTCTTCGTTCGCGGCCGGCGACAAGTCGCGGAAGCACCTCTGCGCGAACGATTACTGCCGGCACTGGAATCGAGTGTATAATCTGAAATGCATGCACCTAGACAGGCTCGAAATGACGATCCGGCCCCTCTGCGTTTCGTCCGCTGCGCGCGGCCGGATACGACGACCAGACGTACTTCATCAAATCTCCCGATAATCGGCAACATAGTCGTCGCATGTCCGCCAATTAAGTATGAAGCGACCGGTTATGCTCGCGTCCAGCGATCTAGCGAAATTTCTGAGCGCTCGTACGGGAATGCTGTGTCATAAAGACGAGAATTGCCCGCGAGAAGTAAAGGGGTTCGAATAGGCAATTTTTTGGTTTCATTTTTAGTCATTCGAGGCTAATCATTGCTTCACTACCATCCGTAACAAGTGGGTTAGAGTCATAGTGATGTGACATTTTGCTGATTGAATTAAAATAACAGAGTTAAATTAATTTATAGCAACTTTATAATTTATTTCACTGTTCTTTTAACATTTTAGAATACATAGATTACGTTAAAAAGAATTGGTAAGTACGATTATTAAATTATGAAAGAATACTGTAAATATAAGAACAGTGCAATGGAAAGGTTCTATTTAACAAAATCTTTCGTCTTATCAATCGTTATCTAATATGAAAACAAATAAAAAATGTAAAATAAAACTTATCTCAATGTAAAATAAAAATTGTCTGCGCCAATTGCAAGAAATGTGAGCCTAGTGTAAATAAAGCATTCTTAAATTGTTTTAACTTTTCTACCGTTTTAAAGTACGTCAACTGATCTTTGTCAAAAAATCTATAGTCCAGTAACTATACTCATATTTAATTAACCGTATATCGTCGGATAAAAATGTATTAATAGCAACAAAATAAATGCAGTGATATATTTTCCTGGCTTGATACAAAATTAATCATATTCGAATACGGAATTAATTAACTACAATTTCTTCAAAGTTAAATATTAACCAAGTTCGTTGAATAAAAATGTTCCCGCCGATAGCTGCCGTGAGAAAGAACTGTGTGACGAAGTTTACAAAGAAAGGAACACGTTGTGTACGTTTTTGCTGCGCAAATATACGGCATCGAGTTTACCCGACAGTGTAATCCAGTTATTTGAACAAACACGGTGGTCCCGCGTACACCAAGAAGGCGTTGACAGTGGTTAAAGTATTTCAACTATGAAACCGAGCTTGGTTAGTCACTACATTTCTTGAAGCCCGAGCGGTTCTTGTAGTCTAACTCGCTGTACCGATTAATAGAAGCCTGATTGCTTTCAAAACTAGTTAGCACAATCTGATTCAAACCGATTGCTTCTAAACTGACTGTACAGTATCTACTAACGGCAAATTTCATTGCAGTCGAATTGTTCGAGGCCTAACAGCTACTGCAATTGTTACGGTGGCTAACGAGAGCGTTCAAATGCCTTTTAAAAAGCGATAACTTTTTTCAAACTGGATTAAATGATTTGACTATTTTTTATATGGTAAGGAGACTAGTTTACTGCATATTGACTGCTATGATTTGTTTCAATTTTGCTTTTATTCGGAGTGACGAAAAAAATAAACAAACTCTCGATCTTTGACTTTTTTTATCTGAGTCTGTAACAACAATTTAAAAAATGTTGTTGTTATAAATGACATTGTTATAAATTACAACAAATTCAAAATCTCATCGAGACCTAGAAATCTCTCCTTCTTAGTTTAACTTCCAATAAACCGAGGATTTAGACTGACGTTGTTACAGTAATCGCTTTTATATAATTCCGTCACATCCTGTACACAAACTTAATAAACTTCTATACTTTTGTTACAGTGTTTTCTGTATGAAATATAGAACGCATAAAACCGAGTATAAAAATTTATTGAATAGACATGAAAGATCAAATGTATTTTTTAAAGATTTACTACATCGTACAAAATCACGAAGTTTGTGGTGGAAACGATAAGAAAAAGCCGTGAAAAATTCAACGAAAACTCTTATTATCGACTATACAAAGCAAAGTAGAGAGACTCGGCGCAATTCCCAAATGTCTCGACGTTCGAGTAATGAGCAACTGAAGTTTCCTAATAGGCTAATGAGAAACGTTAAGTAAACTGGGGGGCTTCTGCCGACGACGCACTTACTCGCGCTCTTAACATTAACGAATCGAACAAGCAAAGTTCTGTTGACGTTAATAAACGTTTCACAGCTCGTTTAAATGATGTCTACGCAACGCTGTCTTCCATCTACCGATCGCGTGCCGAGCTCAGCGAGGAAGCACAAAATTTTAGTATCTCGAATTTCGGACTTCGTCGCCTTCACTGTCTCCATCGAACCGTTTTTTGCTGTCTTTTATTATTTCATATTTGTGGTAACTTATAATAATATAATACGTTGAAGGATTTTTAGTTCGTAATATTAAAAAACAGATATATTAGTGAAAATGTTTGTAACACTAAATCTACTGGGTTAATCGAAATGATTGACAAATTTCAAGAAATTTATTTAACTATTTCCCATGAACAAACTTTACAATTTTAACAATTTTTTAAAAATTGTTTCATGAGGAATAATTCAATATAATATTTTTTAATTGAAACAAGCGTACATTGTAATATAAATGTGAAAAGGTCCAAATAAATTCTTGTCATTTTTATAAACAAACGCATGTGCTTCAATGTTAATATTCGGTAGAATTGGTGTGAAAACACTTAACCGGCAGAACTTAAATAAACCGCTTCAAGAAATTACTGTCTATTTATTACTAAAAAATTACTACAGCAAAAGACTCATCGATATCTTGTAACTCGTTCTTTGCAAATGTTTAACACGCCACTTTTTGTATACATTTACAAGCAGACTCCAACGTTCTTTTACTATAGGATTCTTCAAATCGGTGACATCTAATCGCCAGCACAGATTCAATTAGTCCCGGGCAAGAAAACGTGTACAAATAAATTGGGACAGCGACGTAGGACGAAGGAAGTTTTGTTACCACGTAAAGAAAGTTCCGTCGTGAGAATAATTGATCTTGCTGGACGTTGAAGACGAATGGCCGGGAAAGTTGTCGGGAAGTACTACAGAATGCTGTCGAAAAAAAGCGTAACAAAAACGTGAGGCAATTTGATAAGATTTAATTAGATCGACGATTAAAACTGTAGCAGTGCGACGCAAAAAATTGAAACAATTCAATGGCATCCATCAGTGTGCCATTTTGTTGGATTTAACGATGTAGTAATCCTCTCGGCCTTCACGAGTTTTATATTCTTGTAAACGTGGTTAAACATTTTATTGCGAATAAATAGATATATTAAATAAAATAAAATAAATTCAATTTAATTCGATAAATAAATATATATTACAGAGTTGATAGTTGCTACTATGCTACACGTGCTCCAGATTTTATAAAAATAACGGGTTTAATATACATGGTTGCTATTAAATGCTTTCATGACTTATTATGCTTTCTGAAGTATTCATAAAAATGAGTAAAACGCCTATATTATTCTCTTGACAAGAATTTGCACGAAGGCCTGCTCACGGTCTACTTACCATTAAATCTTGGACCATTTCGGGGCGATATTTTCTCTGCAACGTTTAATCCTGGACTTAGAATATTCGTCCTTTCAATCCGCTTCCTCCGCCGCACAGTCTAATCGAATAATTCCGTAACCGTTTGACTTAATAGTTCCAAACATCGCGGGGTGGCTTTAGTGTCGGCATTCGCCAGAACGGCACCATCGTATTCGGGTACGCATGCATCCTTTAGCCGTCCGGGACCTCCTGTCGCTGCGGTTCCACATGGGAAGTAAGGACCCGTACGACGACGACGACGACGACGACGACGGTAACATCCTCGAACGAGCGTAAGCAGCTTGCTTCGCAGAATTCCATTGTACACACGCTTACCCCCGTCCGCCGTTTCGTCATATTGACGTCCCCGGATGGCAATTCCGCTACTTAACATCGCAACCGGCGCCCGCGGCATCATACGTCGGCGGGCCCGGGTCGGCGAGATGAATAGCGGCGGCATTTCGGTAGGTTTACTCGAAGAATACCGTGTATCCATGGAAGACAATGCAAAGATTAGGAGCGTCATTAGGCAACGAGGAGGATATTATTCAGCGCTGGCCTGGAAACAAGAACCGTCGGCGTGGCACGACGGAGACCCGGCGCGGCCTTTGGTCCTGTTTGTAACTGGTCGTGTCGAGCGGATTGCAATGGCCTCGTCGGCCCCTATATCCTGGTATATTGGTACTGTCACTCGGAAAACGCGACACAATGACCCAGGTAAATCTAGTTGAAAGAGCCGGGACGGAAGGAGGACGTCTCGAAACAGAAGGGAGGTATCCACGCGGCCGCGAGCTTTCGGAACAATGGCAACTTGTCCGCTCGGGCCTCGTTCCGCTCGCCTCGCCTCTCCCCTATACCGTGCACTTCGCGTTGCCCCGCGGATTAGACGGGGAATGTCTGTCCCGATCTCCGCGCGCCTAATAAATAGTTCCTTCTTCGTATAATACCGGAGATCTGCCTGGATTATTGGCCCGAACTCAAATTCCCCCGGGGGGTGGCGCGATTAAAGAACATTTGCTACTCGACCGCGTAAACTGGTCGCAGACCCTCGCTATTTGTCTATGGGAACAATCGCGGCGATAGCTCGAGGTAAGTTCGATGCACGGTTAACCCCTTCCCGGGCTTTGACGAGTCTGACTCGCGATGAGGGTTTTGGCCCACGGAAGCCAGGCTCGTGAACAGATGATGGGATCAAACATAAACTATACCTCAGGCTCTTAATTTTTATTTTATTCATTTTTATTGAAGAACTGTTTACCTATGAAATATAACTTTAAAATTGTCTTTTATTTCAAAATATAATATATTTATAATATCTACAAAAGGAGAAAGGATTAAAGTTTACTTTCACGACAGCAGTATCGCGCAGACTATATCAGCATTTACTATATCATTAGTTTGTTTACCACGCGTTGACGCCTAACACTTGAGCCAAAGTTTCGTCGATCTGAATGGCACGGGAAGGGGTTAATGTACAGGACTTACGAACTGCAAGCTCGTCGTATCTGCTAGCAAAGCAATAGTTATATAACAAGTATAACGCTCTTTCTCTTCTTAAACAAATTTTAAATGCATTTTTATAATAATACTGAGAGGAAATTTTGTCGCAATTTCGTTACAAATCGTCGTTATCATGTTTGTGCTTGATCGTGCTTTTGCTTTGTAGCTTTGGAGGAGGACTCCTACTTCAGTCGTCAATCGTGACTAACAATGGAATTTAATCGTTAATTACGATTATTGATAAAGCGAATGTAACCGTTAATTGCGATTATTGATTAGCAGCAGTATTGAATTTTATTCTCCGAAGCTGTTTCACTCCTGTAATTTCAGCTTTGACAGAGATACGACGTTCCCGTTCGACGGGTGTACAGAAGCAACGCATAGCCTAGGCGCATTGGAAGTTTCAACTCGATTGCATCGGCCACTCGTTTATTACCGCGTTGTAAACATGGAGTGTCTGACGAAGGTTCGTACGGCAACATGTTATTCTGCATTTTGATCTGCATTGTTCGCTGCTGTGAAAAGACGATCCGTTCTTGTCTGCTTTCAATTTGTAAAACTTCGAAAATCGAGCTTGTTGGAACCTTGATAGCACTGTGAAATGTGAGAATAAGGATATTTAATTATTTTCGTTAAAATATATTTTCAATTTAGGAGGATTACGTCGCAAGAATTGTTGCGTCGGCCACGATTCGCAATCGGTTAAATGTACCGACGAACGAACGGATAACGGCGAAACGAACGGGCAAGGAGAAAAGGCCGGCGATATTTGTTGAATATCGATAACGATGAGCCGGTAGAAAAATTACAACTATTTCGGGGACAGGCTATCCTATCGTAAGAAGATCGACCCACGTCAGGCCCTCATAAATTGTAAAAGGGGTAGAGACTAACCGATACCGGTGGTTCGAATCCCAACCCCACCTCCGTTAGCTTGCGAAATGCCGTTTGCGAACTGATTAATGGGCCAGACTTATGTACCGCAGGCCTTCATCCACTTCAACATCGAGAGCCATCGAGTCGAACATTCATCCTCTCGAGTATCTTCGCAGTGCGCGTTGGTAGAAGACGATAAGCTAAAAAGAACGGAAAAAGACCGATAACGATGCTGCAACTGGTTCTTCCGACGGCGTGTTAAAACTAAACGGAAGTAGCTGCACGAACACTGAATTTTCTCTATCTCGCTCTCTTCCTCGCACTCTCTCTCTCTCTCTCTCTCTCTCTCTCTTTCCGAATAAAATTAAGACGATATCGCGCACTGCGGGCAAAATCTCTCATGCATCGACCACGCGAACCACGAATTTTAAATGCCCCCATTTCCAGGTATCAATCGATCGGCAATCCGCAGAGCGCGCAACTTTCGGAGCGGCTCGCTCTGGAAACTATGTGTATTATTCATTTTTCGAAATAAGCAATACTTTTGGCAAATTGTGGAAAGGTAAACTGTAGTAGGTATTTAAATAACGTAGATACTTACAATATGGAGAACGTGAAGATGTCAACGGCAATATAATATTTTATGGTTTTGGCAAAATGTTAAGAAATTAGGAGTTTACTAAATATAAAAAAAATTATAAATTACATAAACTGATCTCCATTCTAAGGATCTCGAAATTATATCTGTAATATGAATTATAATAATCCATATATCAAATGCATCGTCTACGTCTTCAATGTCGCATTTTAGAAAACATTTAAAATATACCATCACCCTTTACAAATCCTTTACAAATACGAGCAAAAATTTAAATAAAATGTTCTCGAAATCGGAGGCCCCGATAACAAATTAATTTCTTATATTTTCGCGTGGAGTCCTCGGTCTTTTTTACTTCGAATCCCGAGCCACTCTGTATACCCCATTAAAGGGTGAAAGCTAAAGTCTTTGTGCTCGGCGCGCGGCGCGGCGAGATCGTTCCTTTTCATTTGGAAAATATCAGAGAGCGGCGTGGAACGAGGACGTGGGCGGGTGAGGCACGTAGCCGCGTGTCTTCTTCGGCCGGATATAATCCAAGGCGAGAACGAAACGATCAAGGGAGCCGGCAAAAAAATAGAATTTTGGATTATCGTCTGTCCTTGGATGTACTCGTCGTAGGTACCCGTGAGCGAAACAATTTCCTCACTCGCGGACCCGGGCAAAAAGAGACGATAGCCGAGCTCAGCGTCGGCAGGACATCCGGACATAACTCGAGCGTAATCGTACCCCGGATAACCGGCTATCCGCTAGAGAGCGGATAATTCCGCGCTCTTCCTACATTTCGTCCCCAGACCGCTTTCTTGTTCGAGAGGCGAATTGGCTGGTTTAAAAGGAGCGTAAGGGAGAGGAACGGAATGGCGGATAAAAACTACGCGAGAATGATCCTCTTACAGGAGGATGGCGACGCCCGTTCCCGGGGGCTCGAACGAAAAATAAAGGGCGAGGAAAAAGGGAAATAGGAAGATGTGAAAGGGAGTGAACGAGGGGCTTGCTTGCCGATAACACAGATTTAACGTTGCATGCCGGGGATGATCGAGTCGAGAGGGGAACACGATGTTGCGTCACCTGCATTCTTCTCGGGCGAACACTGCAATCTGAGATAAGGCGAATCGATAACAATCGAATGGCGGAGATTTTTCCACGGCACTCATGGAGACATTTATAAGTTTTTGTTTATCAATTGTCTTTCAACATATTTTTCTAGATAAGTCTACCTGACTAATTAATTTTCTATAGATTTTATTGAACCACGTAAGACTAAATTGTCAAAAATTCGATAGTTAAGCAACGATATTTATACTCGAGTACAAATGGTCCGAACCAACCGACTGTTAATTAACAATTTATTAATTTATTCGTTAAAATTTAACGCTACTATTTCCCACGATTGACTTTTATAACCTATAACATTTCTAAAACCTATAACACTGCATCTTCCCAAATATAATCACATAAAAACATTTACTAATTAAAAATTGATAATTTGTTGAGAGAGTGGAACTACAATTGCTCGTGCGTCGCACTTTCACGGCAAGATTCGTACAAAAGAATGGCGAGCAACAGGCATGAAGTATCGCAGAGGCAAACATAGAGGACAACTTCGCCAGGAATCAGCGTAGAAGCGCGGCGACACGTATGATCATTGACGCGATCGACGAGGCCGGCGTCCAGCCCGGAGATCAGTAATTGGCTGTTACATTTTAAACAACCGGGCCACTCGCGCTTTAATTTACTTTTATTTCCGCCGTGGGAATTTTCGTTGCCGTTCTCGCAGAAGTTTATAACTGGTGCCGGTCCCTCCGACCAGCATTGACCGCATCCCCGGAAAAGGGGTCTTTCGCGGATCTCGCCGCCCTCTATCCGTAGTTTTATTCTCAATTTCGCAGCAGCCGCGCGACGCAATTCCTGCCAGAATTACGGAACACTAACTGCACGGTTTAATAAATATGAAAGGGAAAGAGAGGCGGCGAGGAGGAGGAAGAGGAGGCGGGACAGGAGGAGGAGGAGAGAGAGAAAAAAAAGAGAAACACCATCCGGAGAACACACCGGATGCCGGTGGAAAAACCTTAAAGTTCGTCCCAAATGCATTTCCGAAGGGATTACGGGTAAAATTGTAAAAGAAACACGGTCGCGTCGCTGCGACGATGGCGGGCGCGGGCGGGGCGTGCGGCGGTGGCAACGACGACGACGACGACGACACGACAGGAAACGGTAACCGGAAGTTGGTTTTATTTCCGCGGTTGAATAACGCTTCCCAGAAGGATATTTAAAGCGGGTCGTAATTTTGCAACGGCAAAGAAAAACGTGAGAATAATCAAGCGAAACGAATTAAAAGTTCGTCAGGGACGTATTAAATTATTTAAATTCAGCGGCCTCCTGCTCGTTTGCGCGCGGAAGAGAAAAGGGTGGAAAACCTTATTACGCGAGTTGCACCGCCCCGGAATCAGAAATTCGTTTCAAGGATTCGTTAAAGTTTTAATTCCTTATTCATCAAAAAGTTCGCCGGAATGATATTTTCCTGTTCGGCCGGTCGCCCGCAAAACTATTCCGAATATTTATCCCGGGACCGGCTGTGTCGGTCGCTCCTTTGTAATGCATTCCTCTGTGCCTGTAATTAGATGTAGAACCGTTATTGGACGGTGCTCGGTACGGACACAGAGACAGAGGGGAAGAGAGAGAGAGAGAGAGAGACTGGACCGCGATCGACGTTAAAGATTACCGAAATGGAATGCAAAGCGCCGGCTAATTGCAGCAAATAGTTGAAGTAATCGTTAAAATCACCGGTTATAATTATCCGTTGCAATCGATTGTTCCTCCGCGACGCAGATACCGTTCGCCAATCGATACTCTACGCGTTTGACCCAGTTACTCCAATCATCAGAAAATAAACCTCGCGAGTTGCCATCGAATAAGTTGAAAGATCCTGTTATGGAACGCTTTACAAGATCTGTAATATTATTCTTAATTTTATTGCGAGCGAAAAGTATTTGAACTATGAAATATTTGTTCAATGCTAATAAAAAATAACACCAGTAAATTAATAAATGAATGGAAGTATACAATATGGAGGAGCATATTCTTGCTTATAAACACTGGTGTTCGAGTAAACAATTTTGTTACAGCCGAATGTTTCACAACGGTATTCGTGTGATTGAATTTACAAAGAACGATGGTAAAAAAATGTGGGTAATATTTTTATCCACATTTATAAACTCTATCTCTTTTTTATAATATTGTTTGTGTTACCTTTAAAAATCACGAAAACATAATTTGGATAGAAGTGCGCCGGAAAGCTCTGCTGCGATTTATTCGAAAACTGAAAACAATTTCTGACTGAGGGTTGAACTGGGAAGATTAAAATTCGACGAGCACCGTTCTCCGCGTATTCGGGGTGTCTCTCCGCGTTTAGAGGTTAAAAGAGACGAGTTTAGAATCGACGCGGAGCGCGAATATATCGGATTGTAAACCGGGTTGTACCTTTTTGCCCGACAAAGCTAAACTAATCCTGCGGTTCGTTTAAATGTGGCTCGAACATTCGCGGCGGTCATAGCGGTAACGAAGAGACCGGCGGGGCGGCTGGCAACGCGGAGAAGAACGGCGCGGGCGGCACGGGGTGGCAGCAAAACGAGATGGAGCTATCCCCATAAATATTAATTGAGTCTCCATCGCTGTCGTCGTACAGGGGGTGGGGGGGTGCGCAGAATTTCCAACGACTGGTCGTTCGGTAGAAAACGAAAATCCGCAGGCCGCAGAACCATAAATTCTCAAGTTTCTGCGGCTGTCTCCGGCAACCCAGGGAATGACGAAGAGGATGGGCGGCCTCTCTCCTGCTCCCTCCACCTTTCCGCCCCTTCGCTTCAGTTACTCTGCCTCGTCGCACCTTCCTTCCGTTTTCTATTATGTTACGAACGTGCGGCATGCTGAATCGTCCGAGGCGGACTGCTTCGCAACCGCAAGGACCCCGTCATTCCTCTTAGTTCGCTACTAGTTTAAACGAGTACGACGTTGATGCCCCTACGGCCACCTCTCTTACCCACTGTCCGCCGCCCAATTGTTGTGCCACGTCCGGGGGAACAATATGCGGCGTGCTCTACGAAAGTACACTGTTTTCCCGATTCGCTATCGCGTCTTTATCCTCTTAACTCGGGACAACGGGATAAATTCGTCGCCGGTGTACGCTATCGTCTCACCGTCCTTTTCGTTTGCTCTTTGTCGAAGAAATAATTCGACCGTGTCGGGTTTTGCGTTGAGTGTGACAATGTTCGGCATTCTTTTTGTTGAAACGGTAATTGCTTCAGATGTTTCTTCTAGTTTAATGTGAAGACGAGAATGCAGATCTTAAGAATATATGATAATAATTAGTAAATTAGAAGCATGAGAGTGAAAGCATATAAAGAATTTTAAAGGGTATTATTTATTATTTTTAATTTATTAAAGGGATTAAAATGATTAACGTTTGAGTGCTAGACAAATTTTGTGGATGAAAGAAATGGATAGAAGAGATATCTAATCGGATCACAAATATTGTACTATTACAGAGAATATCAAAAAATAACATTTACTCAAATAAATTTACTTCGACTCATTTTTTCAGAAATTTAGTACGACAATTATAATTAAAAATAGTTATAATTAATACAGTTGTCGAAAGTAAAAATCACCTATATTATTAAAATAAACGGAGGTAGTACGCTTCGCAAATTCAACCAGCTTTAAAAAAGATAAAATTAATATTAATTCACAGGAGCGCTATAGCACTCATCAGCGCTCACATAGTTAAGAGAGGTAGTTTTGTGTTGCTTTTATGTCTGGTAATTAGTGCACACATTTTGTCTGCTATACAAAACTGTGAAATCTAATTAGCAGACAATGTCATTCAAGCAACCCTCTCCCTTTCAGCCTTTATTTAAATATCCCAACCATTTTTACATGTATTAAATCTAATACATTTCAAAAGATTACGAGAAACGCATAAAATCTAATAACTGTACAGATTATTATCAAATTTTCCTTGTATCACGTTCGAATAACGAAAAGTAAACTGAACAACACCGGGTCCCCGAAAGAAACAGAATAATCGATAACAGCGGCCGCAAAAGAATTGAAATGATTCACGAAAAATGCGGCGAGTCTACAATGGCTGGTGGGGTTCAACGACCGTAGACGCCGTATTACTAATGAAAATATGGATCAGAGGGAAAAAGATCGATGAAACGAAATTCTAAAACGTACGGGTCTCTCAATCGGACAGTGGTCCGCGATTTTTCTTCCGCCGGGTGACGGGTGAAGTTACTTTCTCACGGTCCTGGAAACGATTCTTCCCGGCACATATGGATTCACGATCGCTTCCGACGGTCGGTGCATTTTCTGATTGCACATTTCTCGGAGTATGGGAAATCTTTCCGGAAGATTACCGACCAAACAAACGGCTGACGTATTTGACGGTAATGCACTACCTTCGTCGGACCTCTCACCCTTTCAAAAGGGTTGAATTTAACTGCCAGCACGGAGCTAACGTTCCGCATATTATACGCGCAGACTGCATACCACGCACCGTCCGCCAGGAAATAGACTGAGTCAATTTCCCATGTGCATTCCTTTGTGGCTAATGGTTAAACCTGCTATAGTCTTCGCGCAGCTATATAGCGGTTTGCAGAAACACCTGTAGCCCCAATCATAGGAGATCGGGCAACAAATAACACTTGTCTGCCGTTTGAATCTTCGCGCGGGACCTGCTTCTTGCATAGTTTCGGTCCAAGTCCAAACACTAATGACTACAGTCTGATGAATACAGTCACGTCGAAAAATATATTTAAACAGCTGAAAATGATATAAAAATATGTATATCTCACATTTATCAAAGTAAAGTTATCGTAAAATATTCTATGAAATTCAAATGATCGAATACAAGCCCTTACCATACAAATAAATAAATATTTAAATAATTTTCTAAAGGTATATGCATTTGTATTAACACCAAAATTTCTACTGCATAGAATTGAAAATGATTAAAGGCGACCGTCTCGTCCTCGGAACAGATGACTCGACGCAGTAGAATAACCCGGCATAAGTCAGACACGCGTGTCCGCGTGTGCACAGCAGAATAAACAACCATATTGATTTTTGCGTTAACGCGAGCGACGTGTTCGAGAAAATCTGCAGGCTTGGAACCGTAAAACTTGTTGAAAAAAAAAACCAAAAAAAAAAAAAACAGCAAAATCTGTCGGTGCACAAAAGCACCGGCCAATTTTTTTTCCTTCGCGGTAATTTACGGGGAGGGAAGGTTACACTCTTCGGAAATTTTTCATCGTGAAACGCGAAAACAAATCATCGGGTTTAGAATGCAACGAGAGGACCATTTTCAACAATGTTTTCATAGTAGCACATGTATACAGGAGACATGCATATTCATCTAAAGAATTTCCGTTGCCAGCGAGCCCGAGCCATTCTTTCGCGCCCCGGCCGCGCTCATTCCCGGTATTATTATCCGTTTATATTAAACGAACCGTGACGTTTGAATAACAAATTATCTGACCATTACGATGCCTCTTCAATTTGATAGCGAAAATTTTTATTTCGATAAATAGCGTTCGTTATATTATTTCCGAGAGTTTGTTCCGACGATAATGAATGTTCTAAAACATATTTTTCTTCGATCATTTCCGGAGTAAATTGACCTCTAACATAACCTCTTAGGCACGACGCGCCATTACAGTGACTTTCACGGATATCTCGTGCTTTACTCAATTGTATTATTAGTTACTAAAATAAACGATTAAAGTGAAAGCGTATATCTACCATACACTAAAAAAAGAATATATATAACTGTATCAAAAATATATATTAAGAAAAATGGTAACTTAATTATGAAAAATTCACTTAAAGTCCAGCCGTGCTTAAGAGTTGATACGTCATTGAATTAAGAAACCTAGACTACTATACCCGAAGGCAACCTGTTATAACTGCAGGTAGTATGAATTATAAAATATTTGCAGCCACAGTAAACGTTGAAAACTACCGAACACGAACTTTTTGCAGGGCCTATCCCGACGCGATGACGAAGAAGACCGGTTCGAATTGTTCGTCGAGATAAGTGAAGGGAACGAAGTAGAATGATCTAAGAAACCGGTGGGTAACGAAGCTGGCGGCATGTGCGTCGACAAAATAAGTAGCTGCGGTCTACCGGAGGTAAGGGAGAACGACGGCGGACCCCGTGGAGCGGGTTGGCTGATAGCAATAAAGCGCTATCTGGCTTCCACTCCGAGTCACTTAACGTCTGCAAGGACATTTAGAGTCCTTAGGAGCGCAGACCATTCGCGCTATAAAACACTGCCTTACCTTCTCCACCGCAGCTACTTATTATAACGACATTATCCTCGCTTTCCCTCATTAGCTACACCATCAACGACACTTCCTTCCACCCCCTTTCCCATTTCGAGCCGCCCGGCTGCCCATTCCAAACAACGAAGAACGCCACGGATAAGGTAAAGCTTTCCTGTTACCCTGGCCTCGCGTCCCCCTCCCCCCCTTTCCGTCCCTCGCCGCCTTTGGACCTCGCCGTTGGCCCCATGGTTGTCCTTTCTCCTCGGTCCTCTTCCGACGCTATCGTCCGCTCGCTCTCGTCGCCCACGCCCGCGCCGCGCCGGGGCCGTGACTGAATTAATCTTGGTTCGATGCACGTAGCCGCTCGTAATCCGTTTATCGGAATGGCGATTTGTTACGGTATAACTCGACCAGCTGCAGAAGGAGTCGCGGGACCGCTTGATTAGTCGTCGCACTTTCTTCGTTTCCGCCGGTTTCTCTGTTTCCGTCGTTCCCGGTCGAGGGGCGACAACTTAGGGGAGGATAATGGTGTCCGACACAGCGGTTTCCGTCTTCGTTTTAGTCTTCGGTTCAGCCCGCTTCGACAGTTCGTTAGATTCCCGTTGATAGAAAGCGCGCGAGATACGAAGCTTCCGATCAACTTTGTTATCTCGATTTTCGCGGCGATCGTCGCTTCAGGTATTAACAAATATATGAACCGAGCGTCTTGTTATAGGCTATGTAATCCAGAGTTATCAATGAGCTGCGGCGTTTTATGGGGATTGCTTCGTTTTATTCCTTGGTAGTCATGGAACAGATTATATTTTATTTATTCTTTTGATTTCAAAATCTTTATATATTATTGTTTGCGTGAAAACAAAATTTTGTCAAAATTTGAATACTATTAAAATGTATTTAAGGTGCTGAATGAATTGTTCCCAAAGTAATACGGTAGAAATTAATTTGTCTGAACTCCATTTATACGAACGAAATATTTCGTCAATATTCGATTTTGTGAACAGATATAATTTAGCTATTTTATGTAAACCTGAATTCCAGTTATTTTAACGTAAAGTTGCAAGTACTGTAAACAGTCGGCCACTGCCTGTTATATGAACTATCTAGTTGTATGAACGGACCTTTACCGTATCGAAATTTTAAAACATTATATTCTATAATAACTTTTCTAGCTGCTAATGCTTTATAATCACAAACACGTACAATTTCTGTCCACGGTTCAATATGCCGATAAATAATTGCTACTGCAAAATAAAAGTTTCCCGCGCGTCAATGATAAATGGCGGAAGGTAAAAATTATTTGTCCCCTCAGTACTTTTAATAGATCGCGTACAATAAAATCCGCAGCGCGCTGAATGTTTATACAGCGATTTAATTTACGAGAGACCGAAATTTTAGGAACGAATGTCTGACGGTATTTAGAGAATATTGAAAAATATCCGCGTCGATCGGTGCGCACCACAGAAGCTCGCTTCTCCCATTTAACGCTGTCATAAAATGGTTTAGCCCTCGCGTTGCTTGCGGGACTTCGATTTCATCCCCTCCCTCCGCCCTCGCCAACGAAATATATTAACCCCGCACGCGGAACAGACGTAAAGTAATCGAAAGTTTTCATCCTCCCGACGATTTTCCTAATTTTATGTCTGATCCATCTTCATTGGACCGACATCGGACATATTCTTCGACAGAGTAAAAAGCCATTCGTTTTTTTTTTCTCTTGCCGAGGTTACCGGTAACAATATTACCTTATCAAAGTTTATCCAAAGCTCCAGTCAAGCCCGAAACTTTGAACTGGAAAAGGGAAGACCCTAACGAAGTCGCTCCGTCCACTTCTTGCAGATTGAACTTTCTCGTCGTACTTTACTGATGAATATTCAGGGGTCTATGTGTAAAAGTCGAGGAGGAAAAAATTCGAGGAAGTTTTTCTAACCGAGCGATGTTTTATTCCGTCCCGTATTAAAAAGAAAATGCGACTGTTTTAAAAATCGTCTTCCGAGAGAGAGAGAGAGAGAGAGAGAGAGAGAGAGAGAGAGGAAAACCAGCCGGGCCGCCGCGCATCCCGTATAAGAACTGATCTCGTCTTTAAACTCTTTAGATTTGCCGTGCCGCTGTGTTCAAATTATACAGCGATTTAAATACGAAATGGTGAAATCGTTCCGTTTAGGTTTCGGAGGATGTGATCTCGGAATGTTTCCACGCTTTGGAGAAGCACTGTACTTGGAGATTAATTAATGTCATATATTACCTTCTAATAAACAAATTCATAGCTTAAGATACATAATATTATAAAATGCTTAGATAAGATTGACAATGTCGCAAGTGATCTTGAGGTTAGGTTCGCTAAACAATTTAATTTCATTGGAGAGTGAGCACAAGATTTAATTTAAATTAAGTGGAACATTATAATATTTAGGGTGAAAAATATTAAAAATACTGTGATTTAGAGACTATAATAAAGCAAACAATTCCTTCTTTAAATTCAATAGATATGTAATAATACTTATTTTAAACATCGATCTCAAATTAGCCCTCGTCGTGCAATATCCGATTTTTTTCAGTCTCAGAGCTCAAGGCCTACCTTAATCGTTTAACATTTGATGTCAACTGTTTTTTGTCTATACTAGAGCAACAACAAGAAATATGAAAACAAAACTAAAAAATGTAACTACTATGTAAAAATAAGTACGATAAAATAATAGCAATAATAATGATAGCAAAAAAATTTTACTTCAAAATATTTGTATACATAAGGTAATGGGTCCATCTGAACCCGAACGTGGGACTCCAAGTGAACACCCAACCACAAGTATTACAAAGGACAATTATTTTGCTTTAAGAAATAATTAAAAACGAACACTGATCGTAAATAATGACGATTCATGAATCCAATTGACGTATTTCCAACACCTAATCTATCTAAGACACAGAAAGCAAGAATAAGAAGCTACCGAATTTATCGACTCGGTATCAGAAGGTTAATTAGCGAGACCACTATAACTTCCGTCCGACCGTTCGAAGATACGATGACCCCGGTGGAACCTCGGCGCGAGACTACCCCGAGATTTTTCTATCGGCGCCGGGGCCGACTGGCCTTTTCTCCTTTAAATCGCGCGGCGCGATGGAATTTCATCGATATTCGCTAATAAATTTTAAAGGGTGCCCCGGAGCACGCCGGATCGCGCCCTAGCTGTAAATATTCAAAGTTTTCGTTCGAGTCGGTTTCCCCGGGCTTCGGCCGAGGTTCTTGTTCCCCCCCTCGACCACCCCCCGCGCGCGCGGTTTCTTTCTCGCCGGGGCCAATCACATTATGAGCAACGCGCGCGCGCGAGAGAGAGAGAGAGAGAGAGGGAAGAACAACCTAGAGAGGGGCCACTTGGAAAACTTTTTCGCGAGATGAATTCCTCCGCGAGGGCGGGTGGGAGCCGCAAGAAAGGAACGGAAAAACGGGTTCTCGATATCCGGCAGGCACGGGCCAGGAACTCCGGCCGAAATCGTTCGGTGAAATTCACACCGGGACGACGCCCGTTGCCGGTAGGACTTCGACAAGCCGCCTTCGGGGAACCCCGCCGTACGATGATTTACATCCGAACTAAATCATCCGACGTTAGGCAAGCTTCAAAACTTTGCCCGGTGAAATAGAAAACCGCGAACAGCGCGCGGGACGGGAGGGCGGGGGGAGGAGGAGGAGGAGGAGGAGGAGGAGGAGGAAGTATCATACGGGTTTATGGCGGGAAACGATTTTCAGGAAACGATTTCTCTTGCATCGATCCGCGCCGCCGGTATTATTTTTCATAGTCGGGGGCGCGGTGGAGTAATCGACCGGTCTTTTCGTGCCGGAGGAGCACGCCGGTACGGTTCCAGCTTTTATTGTGCCGTTGGAAAAGGCTTCTCGATTTTATTTAATTTCGTTCTACTTTAATTCAGAAGTCTACTCTAATCTTAGATTAATGAAATTAATTCGTATTAAAATTGTGCTGAACTTGAATTCATTTTATGCTTTCATTATTGTTCCTTTAGTTTATTTTCAAGCGTTATTAAAATTATATTTAGCGAGTAAAATATATGTTGTGTATGTGTTTCAATTGTGTTTATTATTTGTTTGTTGAAATTAAGCACAAAATGGAGGTCCTTAGAACACCACAAAATTAATTCAATTTTTAGATGCTGAATTTGCGATACTTTTTGTATAGCTTCAAAGAAGACTCGATATTTGTTTTATGGCGGATTTATATCGATAAAGGGAACTTCGAAATTTACCTTTAGGTTCTTGAGAAATGTCAATTAAACTGCTGAAGTTGCTTTTAGTGGAGGAAAGTTCTGAAGTCCGCCAACAGGGCACGGCTCCTCTACCCTACTTAGAAAATTAGAGGATACAATTAGACATTTATGACACAGTGTTGTAGAGACATTCCTGGAGAAAATTTGTTGAAGAAGAATTTTGCTTAATGGAGCAATGAACATAATTTTCTTTTAATTGTTATAATTGCCATGATATTAATTAATCAGTTATAAAAAACTTAAATTAAATAAACATGTATTTCTGCTCTAATAATGTCAATATATTAATCCTGGAACGATCGCAAGAGATATTCGACAACTCAGTCATTTGTTTCGTAATTAACGTTTCCTTATTTATTACTAAACTATTAAGTGGTGACACTTGGTAATCAATAGCTGTATTAGCCTTCAATTAAGAGTCAAGGCAGCATGATCTTGTTCTCGGTATTATTTTTACTCATCTCTCGCGCCGCTTCATGTAACTATAAATTAATAAATTAAATTCTTCTAACATCTTGCTGGTTTAATATTTCACCTGGTCAATTTTAACATAAATGCATTTAACGATCGCCTATATCTCACCTATAGCTCGTAAACTCTGCTCATCTTAATGGCAAAGTGAAAGTCGTTCGCTGATTAACTGATCGCGCACCACGTATGCCATATTCTGCTAAAACCAGAACCAACGAATAGCAACATTAACAATCGCGACTACGAATATTTGTATTTCCGTAGCGTGAACGTTTTATTCGAAAGATCCCGAAGATGAGAAAAGACACGCGTGCTGGCGCGAGTACGGGGCGCCCGGCGGTGGGTGCAGGGGAAATTAAATTAAATTTAAATTAAGCTCAATTAAGTAAGCCGCTTCCCCCATGGGAACACGGCTTCTGTGCCCTGAAATTCGCTCCTGGACGAAGGGGCAGTCTGAAAGGGTAGTGATCCTTGTCTAGTGCCGGATACGGAACTAATCTCTTTTAAATTAGTATTAAATTCTAAACGGGTTCAAGTCCGTGCTCGGCGGTTATTAAATTCCGACATGCTATCACCAAGCACGCCTCCTATTCAAATTCAAACCGCGACGCGACTCTCCTATGTTTTATACTACATATACGAATCGTAAATATACAACGAGTCCCCACCTATATCGCCGCCTCGCTTTCATTTCACCGTTCAAAGATTACGCGCCGGAGTTTTCACCGTGAACTCGATTGTCCATTTCAATTCGGTTTAACCGTTTAATATTTACCAATTAATAATCAATGCCTACGGGTGCTAACAATTTACGGTAACGCGCCGCTGTATTGATCACCGTGTGCCAGCCACTGGAATAGTTCGCTCTCGATTCATTTCTTATTATCGGTTTCGTTCATTTATTGCTGTCATTCCACGCGCGCGTGATACGGTAAATTCTCGCGAATTGTCCGTCAGCTTGTAAACCAAAATTGACAATTTGGGAAGAGGAGATACGATTATACCATTCTCGCGGCTCATTTTCATAATTGACAAATTGTTAATAATTATAAAACGAAGCGCACGATTACGTCAATTATGTTTGGAGAGAATGTTACTATGTTGGAGAGAATTTATTGTATATTGCGATGAATCGATCTGTGTGAAAATTGGAATATAATTTATAAAAATTGAAATATAATTTATAAAAATTCAAAAATGGACTAGGCGTAATTTTTCCACTTATAAGAGAAGTTCACGTCGCGCTGGGTGGTTAACAATGTTGGTAATATGGTATAACAGGATCGATTTTTTCTCCATCCTTAATTTCTGGAAGGGCTTGAAAAAATGAGTGTAAAAGTGATGAAAGAAGAGAGGAGTGTTTCGACTTCGGCCTGCTAATGGACTCATCAGTAAGGCGACCTGCTACACCCTGTCTTAAACATGAATGTTCGATGATCGATTATGGACGGTATCTCTCTAGCACCGGCGGACTAAATAGCTACAGGAAAAGCATCGACTTTGATGTCTCGTAGCAACAGATACGAACGATATTGTTGCCTCATTTTCTATCAATTTATATTACCCGTGAACTGTTTAAATATACGTAATACGTGTAACAAATTTTAAATATTTTCTATTTAGACAGTATTCTCATTTCACTGCAACGATGTCAGTAAAAAAATTAGATAATATGAAAAATATAAATTGATAAGATAGAAAAATAATTAATGAGGCAACTAAACACTTCAACACCACCATGAAGATTTTATTTTAATTAGAATAGTTAAGTTTCAAAGTAGTTAGGTCAGGCTTCAATAACATCGTGGATAATTAGTTAGGCCAAGCGTGATATAATTATTAATTGATTATACCAACGATCTGACAAAAGCGTAATTATCAGGATAAAAATCCGTTGTTCACCTATTAAATAAAATTATAGGCTAACAAAATCTTCATGAATTTTTTATTTAGAGCAATTGAACAATTGTACCGACAGTGAAACGAATTTAAGAAAACAACTTTTGCAAGAGAGCCTGTTGCTCGTCCAGAAAATTTGCATCTTTGCGCGAATAATTATTTTCCTCGATGTAAGCAAGTGTCCGGTGACTTATGGGCGACAATGTAGCCCGGAAAGTTTTCTAATTTGTTCAAAGAGAAACACGATTACCCTCTAGCGTCCATTCGTGCCTTGTTCAAGCAAACGAGCAAACAAGAAAGATTTCGCAAAACCATTTCACCGTTGTTAACTTTTGAAAATTTTTCGAAACAGTAGAATTCTATATATGCCGATCCCCTCCACGGCGACGTGTCAAAGAGGCAAACCTGTGTATTTACGTCCGGTTGTTTAAGCGGCCTCCACCGCATAATATAGAGTGGCTGGCGGTAGGGAACGGTCTCTTAAAAAATTCGCGACATCGGGCCTGGCCGCGATACACAGAGACCGCGGCACGGGCGACGGAGCCATAATGGACACCGGTGGGGAAATTCAAATTTTCGACCAATAAGAAACGGGGCGCAGTTACCAGGGTTCCACGGGAGCGCAATTCCACCGTTCGCCGGTTCGCTGCCGCAGAATTTATATTCTTGCGAAATATGTCGCGGTTTACGAGGGCGAGCTTCACAAACTCGGCTCTTTTGAATTTTTAAATTTGGAACGCGGGCCTTGGTATCCCGTTCTTCCCGCGGTTTACGTTCAATAGGGCATCTTTTTGATTATTGTGATTCCGAAATAGTGAGCGGCGCGGGCACGAGCCGGCTCCCTCTTTCTCTCCCTCTTTCTCTCTCTATATATCTCTCTATCTCTCTCTTCTGGCTGGCATGTCGACCTACGACCCCGGCCGACGTCAAGCCAGCGACCTACGATGGTTTTTCACCGAGCAAGAGAACACGTTAACAATCAAGAGATTCCTCGTTGTGTGAAAATGAGAAAGTCCATTGGAGGCTCGCGTTTAATTCCGCGGAAAACTAGGACCGCGCAAACTGTCGTCATTTGAGCACCGCGAAACTGGCATTTCCGAGCGGGCTGAAAAAAAAGAAAAACGCCGGATGGAACAACGGTGCCTCTATTATCGGCCCGAAATATCTCCGCGAAGCCTCGCAAATGTGTTTAACGTTTGCTGCGCGCGAGTGCCGATTGTTGTTCTCCTGCGCGAGCTTCTAGCACACCGAGATCGGCAGACGAGATGCCTTATATCGACGAGAACGCCGGAGTGACGATAAATAAAGCGACGTTCAATTTTGTTGCCAACTTAGGATTAAAAAAGGTAATTGTAATAATGTGTTACAAAAGTAGTGAGATTATTGATTTTATATATTTATGATATAGAAATTATATACGAATGATGTATAAATATTATAGTAACAAAGAGAATAATAGTTTAAAGTTGTCAATATATTATTGAAAATTTGTTAAAATTATTAAACCATGAAAGAACTATCTGTTTCTTGCAATTGACATAGAAAATGTTTATTTGTTATAGAGGTTTGCGATTAGTATGATTTATTCCTAACATAAAATCATGAAACACCTAAGAAACGTAGACTTGTTAAAATGATCACTATGTTATATAATATAGCACAGTTATATAATATATAATATATCATAATATATCAATATTTTATATATAAATGATCACTATGTAATATATTATTATATAACCGTAAAATGTAATTTAATATAAATAGAATTAATGTAAATAAAAAAGAAGCAGACGAATATACCGTGAGATAATATTCCATAAAATCTAATAATATATATCTTCATTTTCTATGAAAAAATGACACTTAATTTCTAACCTAGAAATGAATTTCGTTCACAATTTCAAATGCAGAATTAAATTTGCATGTTTCAACGTTTCGCTGCTGGGAGAAAGGGATGAAACAGTTCGGTTGAAGATGCGTTGTTGATTGGAATAAAATTCGAACGGTTTCTAGGATAGCAGGGGTTGCTTCGGCGATGTTTCTTTGGTCGAAATTTTCGGATATCAAAGCGTGGAATCCGGCAAGAGCCTTAGGACGGTGAATACGGGCAAACCGCACGAAGTTTAAAAAATGAATTCGCCGTGCCGAAGCGAAGCTAGCAGGAGCACGGTCATACATTTAGCAGGGAAAGATCCGCCCTCCACCTTTTTCTTTCGCAGTCGTGAGCATTGCATGCGGAAACGCAAGGCGCATGCATTATTACGCGACTCGAAGCTACCGCACTTATTCGCGAACTTTTAAACATTATTCATTTATCATCGGATGATTCTTAATTTCTCGTTGAAACCTAATCACTCAACTTAATAAAAGAATGAGATCGCGTCTTGTGGTTTGAATAAAATACGTGTTTGAAACACGTCGTGCTTCCGAATTAAATGATATGTTAATTGGACGATATATTAACATTCACTGAAACTTTCAATTTTTATTTAGATCAAATGAAACTAATTGTAATAAATTATATTAACAATCCTAGATAAAAGCACAATTTCATGTTTTGTGTGTTAATCGTTTCTTTTTAAAATGATATGTGACTAAATTATTCTGATTATAATCTTTTTCATTAATTCTATTTTACATAATGGAATAATATTCTAATGATAAAAGCGGTTATTGTATATTTTATTATCATTTTTACATATAGCTGCTAAATGAAAGTAGAACACGATACGTATCACGATTTATATATAACAAAGAAGCTAGAGAGAGAGCGGTAAATAAAAGATTATTAAAATTATTATTATTATTGTTGATAAAAGATCTCCCATTAGTCATTCAAGTCGACAAATAATTTAACGCTAGCTTGGAAGAAATTACAATAACCTAGCGTAATAATTAATAATCTTCGAAAAAGTCTTCGAAAATGTATCGTAGCAAAAGGAGCCAAATTTTAACCTTTAGCATAAATTATGTTCTTCAGTTTTATGATTGCCATTTTCGCGAAACTTAGTATAATATATGTAAAATATGTTACATGTGTAAAACATTAAGTTGGAGTATCTTTGTTTATAAAGCAGCTGGATATAAATTCTACAGATATAATTCCACCCTGTATAGTACTCAGTATTGCACAGGTGATATTCTAAACCAAACATTTTTGCTCTCGCGTGTTCAAAATATGTTCGAATAATTAGGAAAGTCGTCGTGCGCACGTCATCTCGAAGATTCGAGTTTTAACGGGGGCGTAGCTCGGACGCATACATTTTTGCATGGCAGCCAGGCACACGGCAGAACGGGACGATCTTCCACGTAGCGACAGGCTGCGCTCCCACCACCCACCCACCCTCGATGGTATTAGAGCCGCCGTTTTCCTGGCCAACCGAAATTAGCATAGGGGATTAGTGCGTCCGTGGCTTAAAGTAGACACGCATGGTTGCATGCCGATAAGACTTTATTAACGTCAGGTTTATTTATCCTGTAATTTCGTCCGAGCCCGTGTGACCCTACCTACCGCCGCTCTCCACCCATGACTTTCTCTGCGCGGCTTTCGGGATGGGCTGCCACGCAACCACGGGCGCGAGAATTTTCGGTGGCCGGGAAAAATAAACGTTCGCTCGAAAGAAACGGAATTTTTTAATTGAATCTCCGACCGTTCGTTTTCTTTTTTTCGGAAATTTCCTGCTTGACCATCTTGTGCCCCATCTTTATAATTATTCACGGAATATTATTTCCGCCGTCGTAATTGTTACAGCGAAACGAGAGCCGAAGAATTTCGAATAGACGTCCGATTTACATAAATTAGGAAAATAAATATTTCGCGATTATACTGTGAAATAGTCTCGATGTCTAATTTTAATAACAATGTACTGACAAGATCGGATTTTAAAAATTCATGGTACATTCTTTTGTAGAAAATATTTCGTAATATTATACTCCAATCTTTCATTACTGCTTTCATTAAATTTTTGAGTGCGTAGCTCGTACCACAATTTGATAATAAAAATCTGCGTGGCGAATTTTGTATATCTTGTAACATAAAGCAGAAGCTATCGTGCTGTCATAACTGTTAATTAATTAATTATTATTGAAACTCATTTTGTAGCGAACGTTTGGAGGAAGGTTTCGCATGCAACAACACTTTCAAAGCATAATTCAATAATGTTTATTACAAACGTTTCGGTTTGTAAGTGAAATACATGTATAAAATATTTGTGACGGATAAATTGGTGATCTATAATAGTAACTGTAATAAAGAATTTCTTATTAATTAACCTTAGGAAGCTTGGCGTCTACTACGTTCACACTTTGTCTACTTTAATACTCGTAAAGTGGAATTACATTACTGCCATGTTTATCGCGTGAACTCGCAAAGTAATCGTAACAATAAACGGATAAACTGGAAGTTAGTTATTTAGTTTAATAGACTATCTTTTAACCTCTTCTATTTTTACTGGATTCTAAGATCAATGTATCGTTTACATTTCGATTGGAGTATCTCTCACAAACGATCTCGGGATTTTCAAGCTTTAATGAGCGTATTTCAAGTTCACGTATCGAGCCAGTAAAATATTCTTATCTTTAAGCTCGTCGAATTGCTGATCAAGGCCATTTATTCTTTTTTATGGTGCAGTCCTTTATTTCCCAGACGACGGCAGGTCCCTTCATATACGGCGTGTAACAAAAGTGTTCGGACACTGGTATAATTTCGAATTCTACGTCATATACTTAAATAAGTATACTATGAAGGGAAAAAACCCTCACGGTGTTTTAATGTAGAATATATAAACGTCAGAATACAAAAATCATCAATTCAGTATGAAAGGTTATGTACGTAATGAAAAAGATATATTTTTTAACAAAAACATTCGTTTGAAATTATGTTCCATTCTTAAGTTTTATTATTAGTTTTATACCTTTATTATTTAATCACGTTTCAAGAAGTTTGACATCTTAAAAATTGTTTTTTATTTATAATTTATATCGTTTTATATCTCTATCCTGCACTATTTCATGATGTTTCTATAGCGTGCATTGACTTTAGTATGAATTCACTTTACGAGGACAGACAGATACGTATAAATATAATTTGTTATCTTTTAATGCATCTGAAGATATTTGCAAAATTAGAACGCCATTTGAATTAATAACAAATTATATTTACACGTCTGTGTATCTTATACGTCACTGTTTATCCTCTTCAAATTTACAGCGAGTTACAGCGAAAAATATACTTACTATAAAAAATATCGCGAAATCGTATAAAATAGAGCTATAAAACGACATCGATCATAAATAAATAATAATTTTTAAGATGTCAAACTTCTTGGAATATGTCTTAAATTATAGAGTTATGAAGCTAATAATGAAAACTTAAAGAAAGGTTATTTTTGCAATTTTTCAATTGAATTCTTCTTCAATAATTTTTTCATTATGTAGGTAACCCTTTCTACTACATAGATAGTTTTGTCTATTTTGATATTCATGTGTACATTCTATTTTAATATACTGTAAAGAATTTCTTCCCTTCGATGTATGCAATTTATTTAAATATACGTCACGGAAAGACGAAGTTATTGTTCGAACGCTTCTGTTGCTCGCTGTACATACGTATCGTTAAATCTTTATACTCTAGTGAACGGGATGAGTACCACACGCTTCTTTAATCAGTTAAAAAACTACACGTGTCGTAACAAATATATGATATTATTTCGGGTAACCATCATTGAATACCTACAAGACGAGATCTACAGTGTGTACTATTCTGTAATACGCTGAACACGATGTAACCGAAGATTTACAAGAAATGAATGAACCATGACAGTTATTTATATAAACATGAAAATGTACAAACAGAGATTTTTAACTTAACAAAACGCGAAACTATATACGTAGTATAATTACCTTTCAAGAAACATTCACCAGACACACTTCCTCCTTAAATAATTAATTCAACCGTCCGGTCGAGTCGCGGAAACAGTTTCTCGTCCCAGCACAAATTTAATATTCAACCGTGGATTTGTTAATAAAACGAAAAAAAAATAAAAAAGAAAGAACTCGCTGCAGCCGCAATTCCCACTTGAAATTACTTTCGATGCTGTCCACGACTCGACCGGCTAACAATAAATAATTCTCGAAGAGGCGATGCGAAACGAAAGAGCGCCATCCATTAAAAATACAGAAAAAAAAAACTTGAACCGAGGGTGCCGCGTCGGGCGGTGTCGAAAACGAACGAGACTAATTCTCGTCAGGATCTCCGCTGAAACTAGTTTAAATAATTTAACCGCGACTTCGGCTCGCCGTACACAAAGGCTTGCTTTTCTTTTCTTCTTCTTCTTCTTATTTTGATCGCGGCGAGGCTTCCGGCAGATCTGCTGCCACGCGCTTAAAAGAGAAGTCGACTCCCAGACGGGGCGCGAGCGCGGCACTAAAATGAAAATCCCGCGGCTTGAGAATCGGGAAGGAATCTGTTGGATTTTCGTCGCGCTAAACAAAATGTGATGCGCTTCGATCCGCGCGGTGCACGCCGGGCTACGGGCTGAGGCGAAACAAAGAGGGGAGAGAGAAAGGGAAGAAAGAGAAGAAAAAAAAGTGCGGCGGGGCGAGTATTCGACTAAAAGCATTCCGGCGAACAAAACGTAAGCTGGCTTGGAAATACAAATTTTATCCTGGTATCTCGTGGAATAGTTTTCCTCGGCCCTCGATAGACACCGTTCTGTATAGTGCATTTCATCCACGCACGATGCATCGGAAGACGCGTATATCGGGTCGCGTGCATGCTAGCGCGATCGTTCCATTCAGCCGGCGGTTCTTCGTTCCTCCTTTCCTTTTTTTTTTCCTTTTTTTTTCTTCTTTTTTTGCCCCTTTCTCCTTTTCCACAGAATTATCGCTGTGCGAACACGCGTGCTGGCTTTCGAGGGCGGAAGAGCTAATGAAGAGTTGGCGACAAAAGCTGGAATCTACGATTTTTTTTTTGCGGCCTTTGTGCGGCCCGTCGCTATTCTTACCGAAATGACCTGCCGACAAAAGGAGCTTATTTGAATAAAATCATCGCGGTATTCCCGGACGGATTTATTTACGGGTTACTGTTCACGGCTGTGTACGAGGGGCTAACAAATTTTCATGGATAATTCAGCGAAAGAGTGGAACATCTGGAGATTCAATATTTTCTATGTTAAGTTAATGGCTATAGTTAATAAGTTGGTAATTATTATCATTTACCATCAATTGTAATAACTTAAAAATAATGCGAACTTAATTTTTAACATCATCAAAGTTTCGCATTTGACATATTAATTTTTATCATAAACATATAAAAACCCAATGAAATATCATAAAATATAGTAACCAACAAGCTATTGACACAATATAAATTTTTATAATATAATTCCTACGTGTCTTCCATTATTTTAGCAATTTACATACGGTACATGAATTCGCGCAATCTAGTAACCGTACAGGAAAATACAGCGAAGCATTTGTAATTATTTTTACGTAATTGCAATCCGTTTCTGAACATTGTAGTTTTCTTTTGCTGAATCAACTTTCTTGATTCGTTGGAACGAAACTCTGGTTAGTTTTATCCTGATCGCAACGGGCGCATAAAATTCTTGCTGAAATAGTGGATACGTTTCTGTGTACGCATTGTAAATAACAGTGTACACGAAAAAGGGTTTCCACTCAAAAATTGATTTGCTTACTGTATCGCGTGGAAGTTGTAATTCGAGCTCGGTTCTAACGAAAACATGGATGCAATCACAATTTATTCTCTTTAATTAAGAAACTTGTGGACCGAACATACCGAGAGAGCAAAATATCTTGTTAACCCCTTGCGCTATAATAACGAGTCAGACTCGTGACGAACATTTCGTGCGAACGATTCGATAAATATGGCTGCCAATCGTTTCTATTAAATTGAAACAAAATTTGGATCCTCTGTCATCGAAATTAGGGAGTGAAAGTAGACGAGGTCAATCGGGACACTAATTAAATAATTAAGAACGAAACAGTCGTAATCAACGCAGCTCTGAAAGACGCAATAGCGCAAGGGGTTAATTAGGTATAGCTTACCTTGAAATTCACGGCTCAACGAACCGGTTATTCCGTCTTTTTTCTGAGATACGATTTTTTGTAATAGTCGCAGAACATGTAGAACATGGTGAGAATTTGTGACATGTAGATGTACGCCACCGGTTTCCGATGCGGCTCGCAAGAAGGGAACAGTGTTTGACATGTGTGACCTATCATGATAACGAATTGGATCTGCAACCACAAAAAGATACATTTTTAATCAATGGCGTATCGCTAGGATTTCTACAAATATACGAAACATATTCACCGAGCTGTTATTATTAAACATTTTTCGCATTCGAAGCTATTATAGACAACAATCACATTTTTGACAATTATTTAAATATAAACTTAACAATATTATATAGATATAATAAAATAAAAAGGATTTTAGAATTTGTCAAATTTTAAATATTAAATTCTGAATGGCTCCGCTCCGGAGTCCTCGAGTGCAAAGGATTTAAAATGTCCATGTTTGACATCGAATAATCTTTGGTTTCTGTTTCAATTGTAATTTCTGCATCAATCGCAGTTTAATCCGATTTGACAGTGATTCACGAATGTAAAATGCAATATGAACAATCGAATGAATTTACGAAGACTTGTTCAAACAATCGAAGAATTAAGCAAACTGTAACGGAAAAGTTTTATTTTTCGTAAGGTCTATAGTTCAAATATTCATCGCAGTTACGATTGTTTAAAAAAGAATCGTTTATATTTTACAAAGAGTTACGACGATGAACAAATAAAGTAATCAAATAATAGATATTCTAAAAACGAAGTGAGATATTAACAATTCCCAAAATAGAACTATAAAATACATTTAAATACAAAAATTCTAGTCAACAATTATAATCTACACTTATTATAATTATATCTACGCTTCCCAAACTTGACCATTTCTGTTTATAAACTAATGAACAATTAGAGAGAACTTGCTGTATATTTAAAAATTGTTTCGCTCCGACGTAACGAATTATCTAGATTCGTGTAAAGGACTAACCTCCCGTAAAATTGTCGAGCTTCCATCGCGCGCAGTTATTAAAAAAACCAATTAACGAGCATTCGGTAGATAAAGTGTCAAGTTCCCTCGACCGCATACGAAAATGACACTTCGACGTGCCGACCGGTCCACTTCCCAGTCGTCCCACTTTGCATAGTGTAAACGCTTAGCTCGAAATTAAACGTCCACGTAACCCGATAAATCGTCCCGTCGATATCTCGGCAGAAATAAAAGTTCTCGGTCGACGGATTATTTAATTAAAAACCGTGCCGTTGTCGTTGGTCCGGCGTCCCCCGCCACCACCACCACCCCCCCTCCCCCCTGGCCAGCCACACCGCCTGCTATTTCATCAAGCTGTTGTTCCTCCGTGGACCACGACGCCGAAATCGAATCGACGCTCGCGACTACAACACGTATAATTTTCCATCTGGCACTTACGACCTCTTCAACCTTCGTCAGAACCCGGTTATCGAGTTAGGAAGAACGATTCGCGTATATGACCTAATATTCCCATTCCGAGGATAGCGCGCGCGCGCGCGTTCACTGCGCCCGGAAACATATTGCGCCTTTTGTACTGTGATTCGATAATTAAACATCCAGTCGTACTCCGTATTTGAGCTGTACGTCTCCGCTTTGTTGACTGCTGACGAAACGCAAAAGTAATTGTTCGACGGGGAATATTATATTATAATATTATGTAATTTATATCCCTTATAATTTATATTATCCTTTGCAATGAGTGGCGATTCGAAGACGCTGATGAAAATTATTACGTCACGTATCATAATAAATTTTATCAAGTTTTATTATATTCAAAAAATTGTTAAGAATCTGTTAACCGTTGCACAAGTCGCAAGATTCGATTCTATAATGTTTAAACTGTAAAAGATTATGTCAAATGGAAACGTTACAAGTATTTGGGAAAATATTTTGGATTTTTAATTTAAATGGATTCGATTGCAAAGGGTTGAAACACTGGATGTGGCGAAAGTTTTGTAGGAACTTTTTGTATGAACTGTGATAATCTTTAAAATTAATCTTTAAAATGACCGTGGACAAGATATCGCGAAATTTGTTTGTAGAAAGTTACAGAAGTTCAATAACTGACAATTCTCCGATCACCGTTCCCTGGTTTTAGATAAAAATTTCACAAGTAACTTAATAATGTAATAAAGAAATCTATATTTAGCAAAGAAATCTTATCTTTAAAATTACCCCAAAAAAATTTCTTCTGTTGAAATTTTACAGCGCAAAAACAATAAAATTGAAGTAAACTAAATTTCTCAAAGGTCAAGGGAAGAATTTTCTTCGAGACGAATATAGGCCAACATTTTGTAGACGTTGGCATTGACATTTATTAAATTTTTAAACAAATGGGTGGCACCAGTTTTTCTGGCCCTCTTTTTGAACAGGAAAAAGGCTGTTTCTGAAAAGGTTTCAAGCTTGTGAAACTAGAGACCTCGTTCTTTAAAATGTGCCCAGGTAGAATGTTGTAAGACCTTTTCTACACAAAGTTGCAGAACTTCAAAGGTCAACTGATTTTAATTTTGTGCAGAATTTTTTTCAATTACTTTCGATTAAAAAACCTAATTGCACAGAAAAATTTGAAGATGCGCCAAATGTTCAAAAAATTAAATTTGGATCCTATTAGGTAATTTTTCTTCTTCGTTCATTTATTGAACACGCTATAGTGATTCATTTGAGAACGCAAGTTCAAATCGAAGCGAAAGGGTTGTTTGCAAAAACGGACTCATCCTCGTTGTTTCGATACTTCTCCGGAAAAAAATAGTATTTTCGTCGTCCCTCCTGACGTTTATATTTCACGGCTACGTATGCCCCATCTGCAACTTTTTGCAAGCTGACAGAAACATAAAGAAGAATTTTATTGCAGGTGGAACCATCGGCTCTGAAACCACCTTGCTCGGATCGATACGTTTTTCGGGAAAATTGACTTATACATTTTTGAAAATATCAAGGTGTACCTGAAATCGACGAAAAATTTCAAAGGAAAAGCTTGGACCTTCCTACCAAATAAAATTTACCAAATATAAATTTCCTACCAAAATTAAATTTTTCAAAACAAATCGAATAAAAGAAATATTCTAAAATTAGACTTAGAAATTGAAAAATATTCTCATGAATTAATGAAAAAGCAAAAGTCAGTACAACGATGAAATGTCGATATATTCCTTCCATCCTTCTCTTCGGCTAAAACATTGTAATTAAATTATTCAGCAAGATTATTTTATCATTTAACGAAGAATATTTAATAGTTCAATGAAAGCAATGATTCTGAGAAAATATTCCCACTGAAATCAAAAACTAGAAACGAAATTATTATTACAGCAACAGATATAATTTAGCCTGCGAACTTTCTGTACGTTGGTTGCAAATAATTTCTCGCAATCGATGCGCGAACATTTTTACTTCCCATCTAGACCCGCGGTCTAATAAAAAACAATTTCGTCCCACGCGCGGAAGCGACTTCGAAGGGCTTCGGTCAACGCTCATAAAATAAAAAAAAAAAAAGGAGTGAAACAAGCACCGCCGAGCGGCACTTTAAAAAAATACGGGTTCTTCCAACAGCTTTCAATTACTTGGGCGCAAAAATTGCGGCGGAAGAGTAACGGCAACATAATTCCGGGATTTCTGAAAACCGGCCTTCCGCGTTGCCGTGTTACCAGCGGAAAAGTCATTCAATGGCCCCCGTTGTTTCTCATCGCGATGCGTTATTGGTGCAGATTAATTTCCTTTAACCGCGTTTCTACCCGGCACGCCGGCGGGGGCCAAACGTCAATAACAATTCCACTTTCGAAAAATTCGACCGCACGACGGAATGTAATTTTACGGTTACGCGATACGGGGACGCGCGTGCACGGTGAAATGAGCGAATAACGCCTCCCCGGCACGGCAATTCAGTCAGCGCAACGAACAGCACAACGACAATATATGTATGCATTCCGGGGCTGTGCGCGCCGCTCGGCGCTGCTCCGGCCGCGAGCGCGCGCGCGCGCGCCAGATAGCGAAGTCAGATACAAAATGGGAACGTACCATTTGTAATCCTGTAATGTATTGTTTCCAAGGCGCGATCCTCTTCTGCATCTCCGGGCCCAAGCAGGCGAGGAGATAGTAGGTGTACATAATCACGTGCACTATGCAGTTCGGCATAATCGGGAACGTCCACATACCGCCTGCGAACAACACGGTTCCCGAAATCGGAAGAAGACTTTGAAAAACATGGTAACGCGTTTCTGTTGTTATAGGATAATTAACCCCTTCGTTACGGCAGTCCGCTCCGCTGTTGTCACGTCACGGAACAGGATATTTATAGTCTTACATTACGTAATATTATATTGTATTCTATTTTACTGTATTGTATTGTATTTATTATATTACGTATATTATATTTAAATAATACCATATGTCGACTATAGTCGGCACTCGTAACGAAAGGGTTAAATCTACTAATATTTTTATATTTTCATAATATTGGCATTAAGCAGTATTTATCTTATCTATTTCATTTATTTTACTTCTTTTTATCTATTTTATTAATCTCGAATGGTATCTAATATTTGAAAAATTAGATAATAATAATTATTATTATACCTATAATTATATATAATATTATACCTACTCGTTAAATAAGCTAAATCAAAGATAGTTAAACATCGGCAACAGAAAACTAGTATTTTATTATTATTATTCCAACTAAAAAGGAACTAACAACATACTTAATAAATTGTGTACAGTATCTACATCACCAGCCTCCCCTAATTATAAATCAAATAGTACAAGTTCTAATTTTATGCAGCGATCAACGTATTAACAAAAATTCCATTTTGTTTATAATCATTGGATGTTTATGATCATCGTCGCACGCATACTTCTCATTCTTTTTTATCAATTTATTTCCAAAGGTATCGATCAAATAATTTGATTTTTTATCGAATCGCGCGTAGAGAACAATGCCGGAATGAAATCAAGAGATAAAAGTAATCGAGTTTGAATAGATTGGAATTGGTAACAACGGCGGGTTCATGTATGCAGATTTACCTGGCACGAATTTGCACGTTATCCAGGAGAGAAGAACGGTGGAGGTGTGATGGTAGACGTGGAGAAAGGTGGCCTGGTTGAACTTCTTCCTGAGGATGAAGATTATTGTGTCGCCCAACTCGAACAACTTCAGTATCAGAACCCTCCATATCCATCGTGCCATCTGTTAGGAACGATAAGCGTCTCATTCATGGGACATTTGCATCGCAAGTTGTATCGGTGACGAATAAACTGCAAATATTTATACTAAATAAAATGTCGACGATACTAATGAGCTTATTTCAAAGAATTTTTCGCTGGGCTTGCATAGAATTAATTAAGCAAATATTTGCTTCTGTACGGTTCAAGCATTGTAACACTGTACTGTACTGTTTATTGTAATATTTCTCTTTGTATTTACCGCATAAAAATCTGCAGTCTGATAATAAGGCTACTCACGCGATAGGACTCAGGATCGTGCGAAACAACGTGAATTTCGCATCCTAGGGAAAATTTCGTAGTGAAACCAGATGTAAGAAGCTGAAAATTGCATATTTTATTAATACTAATTAAGGTAATATAATTGTTGAGTAAAGTAAAGCATTATAGAGCAATATAATTAATTTGCGATATGTAATAACATTTTTTGCGATATGGTAATCAAAGTCAATTTAATCGCAGAAATAAATTTCATCGACATCAAGCATTTTTCATTAACAAAAGTAATAAGGTTCGCGTACAATCGGTAAGATTCATTAGACCTTCGCGTAAACATGGAACCAAAATATCGAATGTTTTTACACATTTTATTTCCGGAAAAATCGACGTTTTCCAAGAGCCCTTCATTAACAACAATTTTCCTCGACATCGCGCATTTATATTGTTTCCATAAAATCCGTTACGCTCTGTTCATCGAAATTTCATGTAATATTTTCTTGCGCGGACAAAATTGTTTCCAATCAAATTGCCGTTTTTCATTATTACAAGTGCGTACGTGAAAAACGAGATAGCTATTTCGGGCGGCCATTTTCTATCTTAAAACGAACAAAACGATACTTGAAACAATGGAACTGCTGATTTAGTTCGAAACGCGGAATTTCGGCGGAAAGGTTTTTTTTAAACGTTGTAATGGAATTTTCGAGCTGCATGGAAAATAATAAAACTGAAACACATGCGTCGAAAATCTCCAATCAAATCGTGTCACAGTCGCCTGTTACAAGACAGACAAAAATTGTTCTCTCTTTTTCTATTGTCGGTTTTGAGCTTTTTAACGTTTTTTTTTTTTTTCGGTGCGCCAATCCGTCGCATTTTAACAATGTCCGAATGTTTAAACGATCTCTTTTTTTTTCTCTGGAAACTGTCGATTACTTGTTACGGATTACGAAAAAAATATAACTTTTAATAGATCTCTTTTTTTTTTCTCTGGAAACTGTCGATTACTTGTTACGGATTACGAAAAAAAAATGTAACTTTTAATATTTAGGTTAGATCGTAACATGTAAATGTGAAGAGTTCTTCGTACGATGTACAACGTCGAAGCCGTAATTAACGCGTACCATTATACTACTTTCCACGAACACGGTGTAGCCGCGAAAGGGATTAAACTTTTGCGCTCGTGTGTCTAGCAGTATCTACACCGCGTATTTCATTTCGGAAACTTGGATATTGAAGTTCGAACGTTAGAAATATTCCGGACAGCTCATTTTGTATTCTCAGAATGAGAAGTAGCAGAATCATCCGTGATTTTATTAATAAATTCATGAGTGGAATAATTATAGCATTCGAACATTTTCAGAAGCAAGTATAATTTTAATAATAACTCTGCAACCTGTTTTTTACATCTGAAACTCATTTGTTGGTTGCGATAATCAAAGTTTTATGGAACTACGAAATATAAAATTAATATTGCAGATTTGCTAACAGATTCTGGTGAAATTAAATTATTTGTTCAATTAATGATCAATTCAATTTCTTATTCAGTTAATGATGAATTCAATTTATTATTCAGTTAATGATGAATTCAAGTTATTATTGAATTAACGATCAATTCAATTTATTACTCAATTGGTGATCAATTCATTTTATTATTCAATTAATGATCAATGCAATTTATTATTCAATTGCATATTCGTTTAATTTTCATTTAAACATGTAGCAGAACCACATTGGATATGCTGTACCTGGCAATGTCTCTTTCATAGCGGATAATACGCGGATATTCCAGAAATTATAGTAGCCCGTGCTGCATAATATTAATAATTGAACTGACAGGAAGTTCGTCCTATTCTTACCCCATAGAATACAGCTGCGCTTGCGGTCGCCATAAAAATGTTATAAAATATCATGAGCTTGTTCAAGTTGAACGGCTTTCGGTTCTTCATATAAAGCGGACCGAGGCGAAGGACAAATGCGAGGTAAAGGGATATAATTCCTAACAATGGAACTGGGCTACCCATTAAGAACCAGTCCGCTACCCGAGGATCTAGAAAAGAAATCGGAGAAAGACAAATATAACGTTTTATCAACACGGCTTTATCAGTGCCTCGTAACGTTGGATCAATCGTTCGTGAATTCATGGCACCGTTTAGAAAATGTGCAAGATCCACCGCTCGAGCAAATTTTATTCATTGCAATATATTAACAGTGTAGAAAAAGAGGCACACGTATTAATTTATCATATTTTGTCGGTTACGTTAATGAATGAATTACAAGTGTGTAACAAATTAAAGTGTGTGCTAGTTGGAAATGTTTTGTACCGGAAACAATTAGTGTGATAAGTGAATTTAGTATACATTAGAATAATGTAGTAACGATGTGTATAATTAATCTATGTGTATAATTAATCTATGTGTACAATTAATCTAGTGTACAATTAATCTAGTGTACAATGAACACAACGAACAACGTTGAAATAAAAATGTTTAATGTTAAGATAAATTACCTGCCGCATCCTCCATAACGTATCGATACGTTTCCAAGAGTCCAACGTTCTTTAAGGAGTGAAGAAATAACCCACTGAATTATTCGAATCACGTAACATTCATAAAAGTGAAGAAAACAGTTAGAGTGCAGTGCGATGTAGAGACAATCGTTGAGAGAACAGTATAATACAGTGAAGTCAACTCACAATAGTTAAAAGGAAGTTAATTTTTGATAGGTGTAAAATATTTTTCAAAAACTGTTGAGACGAGAAGGCTTGAGAACACTTGACGATTAAACTAGATATTTCTTTGATGATATGATGAAATAAATATATTTGAAGCAGCTGTGCCTGTTAATAATAAATCCAAAAATTTCATACCATTCCGTGAGACGCGAGTGAAACTGCGAACTCTAAAGAACCCACTGCAGTCGAACGAAAGAACAAACAGATTTTTCACAGGACGTTTCCGCAATCCTTAATCCATCTTTTGATTTTACACGGGAGTTACATCGACTCGAGGTTACGTTTCGAAGCTCGGAAATTCCGTGTTCAACTTAATAGTTCGCCGGATTGTTCGAAAGACGACGTTGACTAAAGCCGATGCCCGGCCAACATTCCGTATATCGATCAATTTTTCGTGTCCGAACAACAACGGAAAAATCCAACGTTCTACAAGCGACTGTGCGAGTCGAACGACGCCGCGGAAATATCACGTTCCATCTCGGGCACAACTTTTTCCATGCAACCAAAACGTAGAAACGATTCGAAACGTCGGCGTACGGTCGTCCGAATGCCACGCCGACCATTGGACGCAAACTATTGTCATCGTTGCAGTAGGACTCTATCGATTCATTGTAAATTATGAATCGGTTTCTATTAAAATTGTAGTTGTATCGATAGAAATGCGGCAATGGGTGAACGTCAGTGGCCAGCCCCGGCAACGAAATATTCGGAAACGTGTGCGAGGGACTGTCTGCGCGAAGCGATCGCGACTTTAAACTCGTGATGTGCATCGTGCCGGGACGGCGTGCGAATGAAAAAAGCGATAAAAGAACGTAGGAAAATTCGTGGTGACCGCGAAGGCGTGTGCAACGGGGCGACTATTATTTTCGAAACGTAATCTACTCGCGCGAAAGCAAGCGGAATCCGGAACGGGCTGTCGCCGAAACGCAGAAGAAAAAAACATACCTGAGGCACGTGAATTGGAAGACCTTGCTCATCCTGGCCGTCGAATTTACAGATATCGACTGACATTCGGGTTACTGAACGGTACGAATGGTAGCTAGCGACGTTAACACCGTCTTTCACGGTAGCAACCTACTGTCTAAGTTCATCTGCAGGGCAAGCACCCCTAGCAGTGACTCGGGGACAGGAACGTAGCACACAAGCACAGTTCCCTGTAAAGGGTTTCTCGCACACCCCATCTTAATACGATAAAGAAAACATGTTCAAGACCTGTACAGCGAAGAATATTTGTATATTTATCACGGAACGCGATTGGTGCTAGATCGTTCACCGAACCACGTCTAAAAAATCCATCGACGAGAATTCGAAAAATTTATTCCTCCTGCTCGTTAATCGATACTTTTCATCGATTTTTCGTCGGTCTTCGAGCTACGTTCGTAAACGGTGTCACTTCGAGAAGATCCAAAAGTGGCGGACACGGTTAGAAATATTAGAGAAATTTGTTTCTGGAAACAGAGAACACGTTCGATGGGAAATATATTGTTAATTTGTGTGTTTGCAGAAACATACTATGAGAATGGTATGAATATACTAAAATGTGAGACTGGCGAATCGATTTTTCTACGGCTCTCGTGAAAATATATAGGGGCGAAATGCGGAGAATGGCATTGGCAAGTTTAGCAGGCTTGTTACCTTACTATGCCAATTATCGATCCATTCTTTTAATTACTTTTTGTCCAGGCGTTGAATTAATTTCGCAGGTGGGTTCGCTTCTGAGAAATCTAAAAATGAAAACGATGTTGAAATACATGGAACGAGTAGTTGCGTAGACGGTAATAATAAATGTTATCAATATATAGTATTAATATTAATGTTAACATTGCATAATATAATATATGTTTAGAAGATATAACTATATGTTTAGAATTGTAGAACGATTTTTGTACATCTGACGCGTGAAACGAGCCAGCGATTCGATTTTGCTATTTTCTATGGCTTTGCTGAAAACAATGGGACTACCTGATGAGGATAGCATTGGCAAGTTTAGCAGACTTGTAACCGTATTATGTTAATGCCGGATCGTTTGAGTCTGCAGTTTATAGGTCATTGTAAAACATGGTCACATGACATTTGCTAATCAGGCACACCATTCAATTACCATAATCGTTACCTGTGTTTTTATAGTTAATTATACGTTTCGCGCGGTACGAATTGTTCGTCGGGCTCAGTGATATCGGCAATTAAATATTAATTGTTTCATTAAACAGGGGCCGGCCGTGACCAAAATGCAAATCAAAGGTGATAAAAATACCTTTCAAACTAAAATCCGCGAGACTTTACGATGGCGCATTAACACGTTAATGAAGTTATCGGGCCATTTAATTTTCTATGATTATGCATTGACGCATTGAACCGTGCAACGGTGTTATGCTTACTTGCATCGTGAATGCGTACAAAAGTTTCCGAGGCGATATCAAAGTTTCGAACTTTATTAAACCATTCAACGATATGCAATACAGAAAATCTGTTAATCGAGGTGAAAGCAGTATTTATTTCGCTTTTAATTTGTATACGCTGTTTTGATATTCTATTTAATTAAGTTGAAACGTCGATTGCAGATATTTGAATTTGATTCTAGGAATGATTTGCAGCATTCTTTTTTTAAAATATAAACTTTAATATGTAGAAAGTTTTAAACGACTCAAATAATGCATACGGATCTTCGTGAGTTTTTATTGTCGTTCCTACGAACGCTTTATTAGTGCGTAAAATCACTATCATGTCCCTCACACGCATCATGGGCAGCTCCATTCACAATACAGGTCAATAAAACTATTGTTGATAATACGACAGACCTATTTCAGACAAAACCAGAGCTCGTTTATCATCTTTCGCTTTTCAACGCAAAACTGTTTCGTTTTTCACCTTATTATATTCATAAATTCATAAATATTACCTGTCATGAGAAAGTACAATATCGTTTCACATTAATTATATGATAAAAATTATGTCGTTATAGAAAAATATTTCAATTTAAAAAATGAGAGTTTGAAATTATTGTTACACTTTACCATTTTATTACACTATCAGAACAATTTTATTATAATAATCGATCTGCTCCCCTTTTTAAGAAAAAATAGTAAAGAACATTGTTAAAGAAATAAGTATTAATTAAATATATAACCATGCTATAAGAATCCACGAAAAAGTGGAATAACTCTTTTATTATGCAGTATTTAAAACTATAAATACAAAAACAAAGTTTTCTATTCTTTTATAGGATAAAATATTGTCCTCAGTTAATTATTTATCTATTGTAATATTTAATTTTGCAAGGGACGATACGATGTAGAAAAAGGGATAGAGATTATTTTGATAGAACAATAAAATTTGAAAAAGCCACAGAAATGTAGCAGGTGTCATGATGTTACCCGACGTGTCGAAGTAATCTCGTTTCCTCGAATAATCCTCTAAATGCAGAAGACCAAGATATTGTAATTGTCAATAAAATATGAAACTGTTTCAACGATGATTCTAGACAAATTCTGACATAATTCTACACTTCCTTGAATATTTAACTAACCCGTAATAAATCCTTCCTGTTGCAACAAATGATTGCAATACAATTTCTAAGTCTAATTCTGAAATCATCGAAATCATTTTCTAGAACACCGTGTTTTCTAACACAAAATAAACAAAAAGATATACAACTCGTGAACTATACCAGTTGCATTTATATGTATTTATTTTTCCTAAATAGCAAATCTTTAAGAAAACTGAAAATTTTTTAAATTGATTGCAGAAAATCAGTAAATTGGATTTATTTCATCCCTTAATTTTAGCACTCGGGTGACGACTCTGCGACGCTATTAAAATTATTCTAACACGTTCGAAAATCATTTTTATAGATATCGTCAAAGATTCGATTTAAAAAATTGTTGAAAATGTAACTGTTATATAAGTCACGAGACGCAATTTCATAGAATGAATTTTGTTACATAAAATGGAAATACTATAAATAGAAAAATTATTTTAGATTTGTAGTTGAAATGACTTAATAATTTCAGTAAGCCAAAGATAATAATAATAACTCGTAATATTTCAAGTTTTCTATGAAATTCGCTCTTTCCGTTCACGGATCGATAAATTCCACAGTGATCGCGGAATGGATCAGAATGTGTTTCTCGTCTCGGAACAGTTCATTCGAAAAGATCATCATCGATGGTCTCTCGTTTACGATAGTCCGGGATACAGTAGCGGTGGCAAATCATTATGTTCTACATAGGACGAACGCAGTTCTATAGATGTACATAGGGCTTCTCTATATGCTGTCACTTGTACCAGGATTAGTTGTCGGGTACGTCGCGACGCCACGCCGCGGGCTCTGCGACGAACGTAGTCACGAATTGTCTTCGTACCTTGGCATCAGAAATTTAGTGTCGGGTCCCCCTTCTAATCAGATCAACTGCCTGCTAGGTTTCGCCTAGTTAACCCGAAGGAATTGATTCCCGTGGCTGGAATTCGTTATTTCTTTCGCCGAGACCTGATTAAAACCACTGTTAGTATCGAACGTGAAACATCATCGGACGGAATTCATACCTTTTCTGTTCGATAACACCGCGGATGCTTGATACCATGATCAGATAGAATCTCGCATAATTTTGATTGGAAAACGATACCTTCACTTCGCATCGTCGTCTTCTTTTTCTCCTTTTATGGGAACCAAATTTTAATCGATACACTCGGAATGCCTACTTCTTGTTTATTGTATCGAAATTTGAAATATTTATATATATTAATATTATCATCTGGTATTATAATATTAATTATAATTATATTAATATTATCATCTGGTATTATAATAAAAATTGTAAATAGCTTCAGAACTATAATAAAAACCGCGAAAATAAAAGGAAACTAAATATCATAAATGCGGTAAAAGCTGTTTATTTTTTTGGAGATGATAAATTAAATATTTTCTTACACTGAGATGCATGCACGCGACTTTCGCACACCTCGCATGAAATCACATGGTTTCCCCAAGATTTTCTAACTCGTCGAAGACGTAATAGATATCCTTTACATCCACGCCAGAATTTTGTGTGACGAATCGAAAGAAATTTGGTTTCTCATGTAGCGGCTGGTAGTTAATCATCAAGCTGCCTCTCTTGATCATCTTCTCCTTCAATTTTGGTGCAACCTAATTAGAAATAACAATTTGACAAGTTAATTTTTCAATGACGAAAGATTAGATATTTGAATTTACTGAATGAAGTATATAAAATAAGAATTGACTGTGCACAGCATTTCGTATACCGATTGCTAGTAAATGGGGAATATCGTTTATCGATTAGTATGAGATACCTACAGACGATAAATAAGAGAAGGTAATTATTTACAGACGTTAATACTGTTTCCTACCATATCCATTGCCAATCTAACAGTTTTATTACTTATTAAAAAATATATATAATATTTGTTCTTTAATCGACAAATTGCTTTTAGATATCTCTATATTCTTCCATTTATTTAGAAAGAAGCTTTTAATAAATTCAGTGACAAAAGTCATTCCACGAAAACCTCAGACAGAAGTGACCTATTGACGGCATTGTATGAATTTTCGATCTGCAAATCTTTTATTAGGGCTTAAATATTATTTTAAACGCGTGTAGAAAATAACTAGCTTCGTTGAATTTGTAATTAATAAACGTTAAGAGATTTGTTGGCATAATTGATAGAGAATATTTCGTACGATATTAATTGGGAAGAATGAACATAAAACTTAAACATTTTGCATATAAATCTACAGTGTTGCGCCTGTTCCATTGTCATATACAGTAATGCAGTTTTCTAGTTCAAGAAATATTTCTCTTGTTTCTGATATTCTCGTAAAATCATTGTTATACTTACTTCATTTATTCGTTCCTTATAATTGTATAACGAATGCTGATTTCTCAAAGATGGCGGAATGAACCAAAAACAAACATTTATAAAACACGAATCTGTTACTAATTCAAAGGCGTCCCTTGTTTCTACTTCTTCTTTAAAAAGAGCTGAGAGTGTCATCAAGTGGTCGACATGCTTTTCGAAACCTGATGTACCCTAAAAAAAAATATAATGATAATAAATCCCAACTAATATCTAATAATACAGAAAATAGGCCATTTTCCAAAGAATCTATTTTTTGCATCAAAATATTGCATTAATGTCACGTAATAGGTGTTATATTTTCGTTGCACATGTTTCTGATAAAAATAGGAAAACATCTGCCGATCTCATACGTTACTTAGATCATCGAATAAAAAGTGTTCTAAGAGTGCGCTATAAGCTGTTATATAATAATTGTATAAATAGAAAATAGAACTATGATTACTGATGATGATAAAAAATTAATAAAATCTTTCAAAATGAATTACAATTGAGAATAATATTTAAATTATATTGACGGACTTTTTGAAAGAAAAGAAGGATACTGTATCCTTTAGTAGAATTAATGTTTCTCGATTTTGTAAAACGATATTACTTGTTCTATTATTAATCATTATTAAGAGATGCTTAGGTTTTTCATTTAATTAAGCATAATTGAACACAGCGCAATTTAAGTCAGTTTGATTGTAACCTGTACATTAAATTAGTAATTGCAACAGACACAAGTTTGAAAAGAATTGCCTACTTTTCTTATTAGATTGTTAATTTATCTCGTATCTATTAATATTCATAATTTTTTTAGTGTACTGTGGAGCTCTCTCAGTGCATTCAATAACAAGTAATAAGAAATTATCTGGAAAAACTAATTATATACATTAGTACATGCAAGAATGGTGCTTCCATAAACATTATCCTGGTGGAAACAATATAAAACACTATTTTAAATACACTAATGGAAACTGATGTGTGTACATAATTATTTTACACAAAGATATTTGACTGTTTGCCCAGTGTGAACGTTCCAAGGCTAAAAGCACAGCTATCGGCAAACCCCTTTAAGGATTTCAGCAGCTTCTTTTATGATCTTGAAAATCCATTGAATATGTGGAGTATGAACATTCTTCAGTCGTACCAGGGGAAGATAATGTATTCATGAGTATATAGGCAAACACTTGAAATATGGCATGCAGACCCTTAACTTGTACGGAATGCACCACAGCAGCAGCTTATACCTCAAAGTACAAGGTGGACAATTGGAGGAAGATCAGGGGAAAAAAGTGCTACCAAGGCTAGTTTTCTAGAAATTTGCATAAGTGGTTGACACTTAGAGATTAATAAAGGGGGGCAGAAGAAATTTTATGCGACGTGAGTAAGTCTTATCTTGTGTTCTGAGCACATTGTGCGCAAGATGCTTAAAGAAGGAGCCTTCTTGCATGGAAAATATTTTCTGGTGAAGGCAAGCTAAGAACTTCTTTGCAAGCAAAAGCATATATAATCTAAATATATCATCGGTAGACCATATTACCTTGGCTTGCCACATGAACCAGAATTTTAACACGTCTGGCCTGCGTCCGCACTGCAAGTACTTGTCCCCAACATCTAAATCAGTGGGATAGAATTTGTCTTTTTGAAAAAGATAGGAAGCCTGTTTGGAGTGTGCCTCTGTTAAAATATTTTGATGCCTGGTCAGAAACACAGAACATTGCTGAGGAACGGCTAATAACTTGTGCGGATTAAACAAAATCGAGTCAGCTCTTTCTATTCCTCGCAGAAGGACGCTGTGTTTTTTACTGAATATCAAACCACCTCCCCAAGCCGCGTCCACGTGCATCCACATGTTAAATTGCTGGCAAATATCCGCAATTTCGATCAATGGATCGAAAGCGCCCAACACCGTCGTTCCTGAAAACAAAATTATTTTTTTTACGCGATACTTTTCACGCTCTCGTGCGCGATGATTTCAGAACGTTCTTCGACTCACCCGCGGTTGCAGAAACTAAAAAGGGGTAATTTCCAATTTTCTCTTCCTCCATTATTTTAGATTTCAAATCGTTGACGTCCATTCTACCGTAATTGTCAGTTTTTATTAGAATAACCGCCACGTCGCACACGTTGGCCCATTTCGAGACCGAATAATGCGCGTCCTCGGATGTGAATAGCACCAAATTCGAAGACGATATACGCGTATTCTAACATTTATTACAATATATTAATTTACATAAAATAATGTTCAAGATATATATAAAATAATAAAAGTTATTATAAACCAATTCATCGCACATCAAGATTGATGTTTGATACTGCAACTACTATAAGAGCTGATATGACTTATTCGAGATCTTCGATTTTACAATTACATGAGACAAAAAAGTACTTTTTGCAAAATTTTTAAAAATAACTTTTTGCAAAAGTTACTTACAGTTTGCGTTGTTTTCCTGTACCAAAATCGAGCCAAATTAATTGCGATTCCATTACAGAAGGAACCTCCTGGACTGAATAGACCATCTCCAACAGTAACGCCGTTGTCCTCCTTGTAGAACATGCTTAGCAATTTCGAGATTATAGTCTTCTCCATTAATGTTAAGACAGGTGCCACCTCGTAAGTGTACACTGAAGAATTTAATACGTCGGTGAGCCATTGTCCAGCTAAACCATAAGGATCCAATCTACATGAAATAAAATTGTTCGTAGAATCGTACATGTCGAAATAATGTAATTAGGAGAAGTGATTTACTAATTTAAACTGAAAAAGCTGTGCAAGTATTTGTAAATGAATGAAACTAAAACAAGTCTTGGAAAAGGACAATTCAAATACAAATACCAAAAATTCATAGAAAAATATGACAGTCTTAAAATAAACATAATTGCAGATTTAAAAGTTATTTCTACCAGAGATTCTCATTTTTGAAACATTATAAAATAAAAATTAAATTCAGATCTGGCTCAGAGATTTCTCAGATCAAAATTGTGAAAAATATAATAATACATACACATGTATGTGCTACTGGTATTTTCTATTACATAATACTCCACACCAATTGTAAAATATTTATAAAACAGATGATTTATTGTAGAAATAATTATATGCAAGAAATAAAAAATATTCAGTTTATAAACATAACTGGCAATTACATAATAAGGTAAAATTTCGTTTACGAAAGAGTAGAATTTTCTATTTAAAACTCCATCATTATTTTAAAAATAATATACTATTGCAATATAATTTTAAATGTATTGTTTAATATATTGAATACAGTACTTAACGTAATGTTGAATTTAGTATAAAATAGGTAAGGTCATAATAATTACGGTTCTCCTACTAACAAAATGTCAGAGAAGGAAATAATTTGTTTAAAATTACTTTTGGCTTACTATCTGCCACAGAATGAATATTCATTGATAGCAATGCCATAATACTCGTTCAAGTTAAGAATCTTTTAAAGAGGGGAATAAGACAAGCAGCAAATAATACAAAATATTTAAAAATATTATAATGAATTATTGCACTTATCATTGCAAGTACAAGGTACCATAAAGTGCGTAATATTCGCTGCAATTGCACGAGAGCCTCTTTCAAAGTATGAGTGCGTTTCAAGCGTAATCTTACCCGGAAAATAATTGATTCATGAAGTGAGGGTGGCCGGTTTTGACGCTGTACTTGAAGACTTTGTCAGCAATCTCCAAGAGATTATCCTGACTGCACGGCTCGTCTCTAACATCGAACTTAACGATGTCCCGCAGGTGATTCGGTTCACGCCATCTCGATACGGGATTTTTACGGGACACGCTCTCGAAGGCGCAATCGATCAGGATCGCGAGCAGTTTCTCGAGGAACTCCTTGTGCTTTTCCGCGCATGGTACGCTTTGCCAATCCGACATTCGTCGAGGTCTACGAAAATGCGAAAAAACCACCGAGGAAACCGCACGCAGAAAGGAACGCGTACTGATCCCCTCGCGGTTGACCTCTGTCGTATATAAGCAGGGCACAAGGTCCTCGCAAATTCATACAATTACGCTTAACGAGAACACAAAAGCGTAACGTTCAAACTAGGAAATTAATGGGGCACATTGTACAGCTCACATTAAGTTAGAGCGCGTAACTAAGTTACGCGAAACGGTGGTGGTTACCGGCGCAAAACAAAGGAAAGCGACAGAGTCTTTGGAGAGAATAACTTACTTTATTAGCTTACAATATGTACAAGCTCTTCTGGTGCAAAAACTATGTACAAGAATAAAAAATTACAGAATCACACGGTGTTGCGGAATTTACAATTTGTGCAAGTATATGCGAGGCATACGGATAGACTCCAGTTTTGAAGATTCGAGGCGATCTCCGGCGCTAAAGAAAGTTGAAATGAAGCTTGGAGCTTCGGTTTCTACAAGCCGAATCAGTCGTGTGTGGGCACAAGAAAGATTGTGTTTACATAAGTAGAAATGTATCGAGCTTGAATTAGCCATGAGCTAAAGTTTAGCCATGAACAGATGTTGTAGCTGTGCCTTGTCTATTGTCATGCATGGTGATTTATACTTAGCGTAATTATTAAAAACGATGCTCTGTACAACGATTTTTCAAATTTTCTTCTGCACTGTGGACCGCCTCTTTCTTAATGGTGCTGTGATTTTTCAAATACCCTGTACATTAACATTGCATATTTAAAGTTTGAATAGAAATTGAGTCAAGTAGAAAAGTTTTGTGTAGTATTTACACAGTTAAGCAAATAGGTGAGCCAAGTGTATCTTAGGTATGTAACGATATTAGAATTATTCTTTTATGTCCTGTAACTCTCTCAGAAGGAGAAGGATCAATTTGATGTGAGCTTTTGCCTTTGCTATATCTTTGCGATACAATGCAATCTGCTCTTCCAACAGCCTGATTCGCGCATTGATAACTACTAACGCCTGATCTAAAGTGAATTCCAAATAATGTCCTAAACCAATGTCCAAAAGGAGCATGGATGCATCAGGCACGTGTGCTTCGATATAGAAATTTTGTCCAACGTTTACTTGAGTCTTGAAACCATTTTTATCGAATTCATTATCCTGAAGAGTAGTGATAACACACTTCAGCTGAATGAACTCGGCAATCTCTGCATTTTTGGAGTCAAGCTTTTGTTCTAACGAAGCTAGATCGTCTTTTAATACGTCATTGACAATTGTCTCATACAACAAGATCTTTTGTTGAATATCAGGATTCATAATCGTACAGGATCTACAACACACAAATCGGAAAGATGATAGATATTAGAAAAGCGTGAAAAATATAGGTTAAGTCCACTCTTTGCCTCTCTATCATGCATATAATTTTCAAGGAGCCGTGAAGATTTACTCACCAATAATATATTAGGAAGTTGGACTTTTTGTTGGGAACACTAAATCATCTGTGATCGACGAGACTAAATAAATAAATAAACTCTTTAGTCCTGAGACTTTAACAGGAGCATAATCATGAACGTAGTGTTACTGTATCTACTTCAGTGCTTGTCCACATCTTTATTACTGAATGATGATACAGTTTGTAAAATTGACTTTAAGTTACTTTAATATGTAAGTAAATTATATACTTTTAAATACGTAATATTTCAGACGCGTGTAAACAATTGTGCGTCCGGTGCGTTCATGCAAGTGCGCCAGATATTCTTCTGGTGGAAACTGCTTGAAACTCGTTACTCTATTGGTAAAGTGAATTACTTTCAGTATTTCAATTTATAATTCATTCCTAATAACTTCCTGCAAATAATTGCGTCTCGACTAATATAATTTATCTAATCAAATAGAATTTCCGAAATTTTAAAGACTAAAATTAAAGTTTGAATATTGCTTTTTATCGCATTTGGAACGGCAGGCATATTCCAAGAAATATTAAAAAATTAATAAATGTCGACTGCTTGAAAAAGAATTAAATTTCAGAGTATGCTTCAAATTGATTTAATAATATATTGCTATTATAAGCATGTATCGTTTATAAGCTATTATAAGTATTACAAATTCTTATCGTAGACTTGATTGTTACACGTTCACGTACGAAATAATCTTAAATACTTTAATCGATGATAAATTGCTTAGAAATTAGGAAAAAATCTTTTTCCTTTTATTTAAGCTGAATAATTCTTTTAAATCGATATACGAAATTTTGGCATCATATTTCCAAGACGTCGCCGAAAATGCGGTTTAATTGTTCCAAAATTATTCTACGCAAGAGTTAATTGGCCGCGTTTAGAGAAAGTCAACGTTGCACTCGTGCATCGCCTAAACTCAAGCGATATCGGTATTTTCATAGGCATCGCTCGAGCCTTGCGGAAGAGAACGAAAACACACTGGAGGATCCTCGGCGCGCATCGTCATTCCATAAATTAAAATGTTATTCTCAGATGAAAACGGGAGCATGTGTGCGTGCGCATACCGTGCCGTAGCTGCATTAAAATTTATGAATCAACGAAGAACTTGTCTAATAACGCAGTGTCGGCCTCCGAAGACGCGCGGCCGTTACTAAGCCGGTGTATTCCATTGATTGGCTCGATAATTCGGTAATTTGCGAACGTACGGCATGCGCTGGGCGACAGCACGTGATTATATAGTAGTGACTGTGACGCGCGGCCGGGCATCGCACGGCATGAACAGGCCTACGTTTGCCCTGCTGAGCGTATAATAATTCAGTCACGCGCAGGTAACTATGGATCTTACAATTTAGAAAATACCAGATCCGAGGCAAAAAATATTCATCTCCATATTTGACTCACGACGCCGGGATGCCGTACGAAGGCCGCTACGTGTAACTCGACAGTGGTGGACAACCTGTTCCTCAAGAGGGGATGGTAATGGTAAACTGTGGCAAAACTGTGGGAAATTCTGGACTTTTATTTTTTCCTATATTAATATTTTATATTTTAATATATACATATTTGAATATCTTACAATTTTATGAATATTTCTTGGCATTTTTTAAGTAAAAGGAATATATAGCAATAAATTTGGACTTATTTTGAATTTTGAAGACTCTGCTTCTAAAATCTATTATAGACTCTGCTATAGAATTAAAAAGATATATAAAAATAAAACGTGAAAGATGCATTGTTTGTCGAATATTTTACAAATAGGAACATCTTTGAGAACTTTAAACAATTTTGTTCGTGGTGAAAGCTTCTCTTTGTTAAGATCTGTCGAAAATTCAATATATAATTTTCTTAGGGTTACTCTAAACAATGGTACAATATTATTATAATATTTGCAGCACGTTTTTTACTAAAAATGAATTCGTGTAACAAATCATAACGAATTGTAAGGATGAAGCTGCAATATTTAATATTTCTAAAGACATTTCTAAAGACAATTTAAATATATCTCAGAAATCAGAGAAACTCTCGAATCAATAAATATTTATTTATTCGTTATTATTATATTAACAGTAGAGGAAATAAGGTACAGTGTACCAACAGTTGCACAGAAATGAATTCTACAGAACGAAACGCTCGCAGTTATATTACATCGTAAACTATTGTATATCTCTTCTTGCGAAATCGGTTTAGCGAATTTTTCACTGAATTATATCATTCGAATTGGTTTCACCTATCCTTTCTCGCTTATTCAGGATTGCAATACGTCCGTGAAACTGTTGGCGCATTTACAATCGATAAATCACGAGTCGTAAACGCGCTGACTTAGTTTACAACCTTATATTATACAGTATTGCATGGCACTTCGTGAAAACGTTTTCTGGATCAACGTCAAATGAATCATGTTTGTTCAGTCATTGATGGTAATGGCAATACCATCTAGTTCTCGTTTCCAAATAAGGGATTCGCATAGTTAAACGCCAGTACTTTTGCGTTTTACCATTGTGTTAAGGTTATGTCAAGGGACAAATCGAACTGCCGAAAGAAAGAATAATGGATGATTAAATATATAAATTGAGTGGAAAACATTGAACCACGCTGGTTACTGTTCAATTAAACTTTAAAATATTGTTTAAGCACTTTTTATGTACTGAGAATACGTTGCACAGCAAATGGTTCTCCATTATAATCCACGGTTGCCGATTTCGTCCAACGAGGATTGCAGACACGAATTGAGTTATTGAAAATATCAAATTGGATAGGATCACGGCCAGTTAGAATTTCAAATATTGTTGAAATATCTTTCCGTGGAGGGAAAATACATTGTTCGGCAAATGGTCGTTCATTATTATCCATAATCGGCGATCTCGTCGGCCGGTCGTGTTCGTGCGTCCGGATCTCTACCCGGCCGGCTGCCTAAATCCAGTAATTTCGGGTAATTCCGGTTAGAGGACACGACAACTTAGAGAAACTATGGTCGCCGAAACTGCAGCCGATCGCCTCTCCGTTTCGACACTACGCATTATTTAAGTTGCCGCTTAATGGCCCCTAAAGGATACTCTCGCGACATTTATCCACCCTGTCCGAGGTGAACGCGCCCCGTTTCTTGTAAAATTTTTGCCAACGCCATGGCGTGTTAGCCCAAGCAGGTAGCCCGGGTTCGATTGCCTTAGGCACGAATTAAACCATTCACACTCGTCGTGGTCTATCGTTACTACTACGCGCGTATTTAATTACTATACAATTTGTACGACTTACCGACGACCCTCCACTGCACGTAACAAACGTTGCTCCTAGACGCTTATGTAAATTCAGAATTTTTTGAGCAGGAATTTGCGTAAAATAATTTTTATCTAGCCTTGGGGTAATGATCATAAGTATACGCAATAATAATTTTTGTGAAGTTATTGTGTAGTTTTAAAAGAAATCTTTAGATAGTTTATACTAACATGTAAAAACAGAATTGACAAGATTAATAGTTATTAGATATGTTTACAATGTGATGAAGAAGCGTGTGAACATCCTCTTCGGTAAAGAAATTTTTTGAAGATATTTTGAACACTGGATAACAATTTTCATTTTAAGAAATTAGAGAACTGTTAATTGCACATGCATCGATGCACTTAAAACAGATCCAAGAACCTGCAAATATAGTACTCTTCTTCTTATTTTCGGAAATGCATTGATAATGGAGTTATGACCTGAAACGTTAGCGCGGACCACCCCCTATATCTAGCGCCTTTAGAAAGCCAGCTAATTTAAATAACAAAAGCGCGTATTGTTTTCTACTCCGCTACTCTATAGAAGCGAAGAGGAAGTGTTACTCGTACGCAAAGTGGTTCGTCATTTAATGGCAAGACATGCTCTGTTGCTCGGCGTGATCGGAGGCCCGTTAAACAAGTATAAGTGAATTCATTATTTTATGGAGCAATTTGCGAGGATGATAGGTATATTTTAGATCAGACTGCTACCATACCTCGAGGTGAACCAGCCGTCTTGTACTCGGCAACAATATTGACCGGCCCATTGCTGTTGAACCACAGGTTACTTAGAAATCACCGACAATGTTGTTCGCCGACTTCGGATTTCCTCGACACCCAGACCCGACAGGTATCAGATCGAAAAGTCCACTAACTCATATCCCTTATACCTTGCAATCACCCACGAGTCAGTGAAATGATATCAACAGAAGTTCAATGACCGAAGAAACTGTTTAGCGTTCCGAAGGTGCCGATAGAGACACGCCGTGTCCTCGTATCAGACCACATCGCGTAGCTTTCAGTTAATTGGAACGGGGATAGCAAAGCATAGTGTGCTCTTTATACAGGGTGTCCTAAAAGTCACTTGTAATAAAAAAAATGAGGTGTTCCTAAGGTGATTTCAAGTAACTTTTTCCTCAGAGAAAATGCGATTCGCGGCTTCGTTTGCGAGATATTAATAGAAAACGGTGACCGATGGGAGGCGAGATCAGTGGACGCGAGGCGGCCGAGCCAACGAGCAGAATTGGGCTTCGTTCATTCGTTGGTACGGTCTATCGAACTCGCCTCTCGTTGGTCAGCATTTTTCGATGACAACTCGCGAACGAAACCACGTATTGCATTCGCGATAAGGAACATGTTACTTGAAATCGCGCCAGGAACACTTCGTTTCTTTATTGCAAGTGACTTTTGGGACACTCTGTATATATGCATGATGTCGATCAATAGCTTGGTAGCTAAATGAGTTCTCAATGTGATTTTTTCCCCGGCTGTACTTACCAGGAACAGGGGATAATTCCGCACGGTGGAATATGGACGATGCAGAACGAATTTATACCCAATTATTTACCCTTTTTTACGATCAATCACGATTAAGCGCGAGTTTAAGCGAAGGGGGCATCAAAAAATTCGAAAATAATGCGATGCGCCCGTTCCGCGGACATCGTTGCTTCTGCATAAAGCAATTAATAGCTTCTCGTTACATTCCTGCCGAAACCTTTGGATCCTTCTCGTCGTAACGATGATTATCAATAAATATATTCCGTTGTTCGAGTTTGTAACGATAGCATGACTACAGAAAAGAAAAACCTGCGCGCGCGAAGATAGAAAAATTGTTGTACCGTGTATGCGGTAATGTGAACAGAGCAGGTGGCGTGCAAATTGAATTAAACCATTTTGGTGTTATTTTCCGACTGTCGACATTTACGTGTCTGTGATATTTTTACACATTCCGTGCCAAGCTGTATGCGGTCGACTCTACATTCTGGTGAATGAAAGCTTTAAAAATCAATATATTATGTTTATTTATCAATTATTGTCAATATAACTATGAAGCAGACTTATTACGGATCTATTCTTTTCGTGGAAATTATTTCTTGGATTCTAACTTGTCGTAAAATATTTTTTTTAATCACTGAATAGATGTACCACCAGCGGTACACGTGTCACGGGATGTGTTAAATAAAAGAAATCATGTATATCGACGTTTGTACTTTATTTCTACCACGAGGAAATTTCAAATAGGTAATACAATAGCAAGTTGAATTTGTTCCTCATTTTCTAGTAAATCGAGCATTTTACGGATGACTATCGTTTTAGCACGTGCCATGTGTAACCACCGATGGTACATGTTTATTTAATGGGCTAAGGAATAGTTTATAACACATCTAGAATTAAAGAATTAATTTCCACCACAAGATTGGATCGTACTTAATTTGCTTTATTGTTATATACTATTATTAATAATTACAGATAATATAGCAAGTTTTAATAGAATAACGAATGACTGGAGTTGAGGTTATGTCAAGATTACGTCGAGGTTATGTTAATAAAAGACAGCTCGGCATGGAACGTGTTAAGAAATATTTGCAATCGTATCGTAACGAAATAACAGGGTTTCAAACGGTGAAACATACTCCCCCCCCGTTTTTCACATTTTTGCGGATCATATTGTCTATCAATGTCCACGTTCATTCTACGATGCGCTAATTCCAGTTCACCCTGTACGTGACGGTTGGGGCAACTCTTCTCACGATAGCATGCACTTACACCTTTGACCTCTAGAAATCGTTCTTCATAGGTATCCACCAACCAGACGACTCTCCGTCAGTTTTCCCAAGATGTTAATCCCTTCGCTACATTTGTCTTTCGGTGGAAGATTCTTCGAAAATTGCCGACGGTCTTACGACAAATTATTCGATTTGTCAGAGAAGCCTTAACCTTCTCAGGGATGAATTTTTATAGTAGGAAGGAATCTATTTAATCATTTTATATTTATTTATCATCCACCCAATTAATTCGATGAGTTTTGTTAGTATTGCTAACAAAAGTTGAATAGTTTTTCAACTGATTCTCATTTTTTTTCCACTTAGAATAATCATAATTTTAAGAAAACAAAACGTTAGGACGTAAAGAGGTTATACAATTTTAGATACCAATCCGTTGTGGCGGGATCTTTGAAATAAAAATAAGGTTATACAGGGTGAGCCTGAATTCGTAGTAGAAGTAAACGGAAGGTTATTCTACATGAAAAAGTAAGAAACAAATTTGGCACAACCTTTTTTTTATCCAAGCCTCCATTTTTGAGAAAATCGACATTAAAGTCTGTTTTTAACCTTTATAGTTGTTGTCTATTCTTCTACCACACGTGTCTCCGACCAAGATAGTGTTTGCAAATATGACTTGTTGCGAACCGTGTAATAAACGGAACGTTTCCATGATTGAAAAATATTTGTATACACTATCTCGGACGTAGCAACGGCGGCAGAAGAATGAAGGACAACTTAATCCTTTACAGAGATGAACTTTAGAGTCGATTTCCTCGAAAATGGAGCCTCGACAAAAATAGTGTTATATCTTCTTATTTTTTAACGTAGAATTATCTTGTGTTCGATTATGCTACGAAACCCAGTCCACCCTGTATAGCGATTATTATCGACGTAAACTTTCCTTCAATTTTACAAAAATGAGAATATAATAAGTCTATACATTATGTCAATACGTCATGAAATTCTGATTATAGATGTCACGACGATCAATCCTTTCACAAAGTTGCAAAGCACCGGTTTCGATTTTCCCTGGCGCAATTCTCATTCGAAGGAAATATTACCATGCGTTCCCTTTTCCAGATTGATCAAAATGTTTTCTCGAATGTGTTCTCATGCCCGGCATATCTCGGTGTCGCAGAATATTAAAATGATTAATTAACACGATTAAGTGAATTTATACGTTAAAGATCCACGTAATAAAGGTTAAAAGCGCTGCGACAACATGAATCATAAATTACGTCCGCCACGGAAACGTGGAGGAAAGGTAACACAGCGATCAATCATGTTTTACGTTCGAGCGTTTTATATCGTAAGAATGAAACTGTTGGACGCATGTCCCGCCGTTTTCTCCCAGCAATCGTAAGATCATCGATTTCGCGAATTATCGGTGACACGTAAAACCGCCGAGTCATCGGGTTATATCAATGTACGATATCATGCAGAGAAAATCAGACGTTGCTCGGCGCGATGCTGCGCTATGACAACTGACAGCACGATGCATAAGACAGAACGGTTGAACGCGATGACGAACGTTAATCGAAATTGAAATATTGTTCAATGGAATCGTCGTTCTGTTCATAAATTCTGCCAAATTTCTATTCACAGAGATTGCCAGCACTAATTGAACCTTTAAATTAACCCTTGAACCTAATTAACCCTTCGATGGAAGGTAAGCTTCGGATTATTTAAATTAGAGGTATAATTTTTTTCAACCTGGAATAATTATTTAAACCCCGTAATGCTAGCAGTAATAGTAAATAATTATATTGTTAGTGAGGGTGTATTTCGCGTTATTAATTTTTGTATCGGATCTCAAAGCGAGCTGGAATAACTCATCAAATATTTATTGTATGAATAAATTTTTGAGATAGAAGTTGCATGGTTTTTAAGGACACATAGTATTCTAATCAGTGTTATGTTATTTTGCTTTTTTATCAAAATAGTAAAGGTTACTTTTAATTTTTTAAATGAGATAGTTAATATCTTTTCCTGAATTTGGATAAAGCGTTAAATTATTCATAAATAGTATTACATTGAATGTGTTTTACAATACATAATTACAGAGATATTAGCAAAATAAGTTATATATTAAGCTATATTTATACTGCTGCTCGTTACATTCAAGACAACTACGTAATTTTAATAATATAGAACGAGAAACATTCTCAAGAGTTCCTGCATATTATCGCAAAACATGCATGATACGTTGTTGCATATGTTTTTACTTACATGTGTATGATCTAGTACCACGTTTTCCAATACTGAACAGCCGCTCGTAAACAAAGTTGTCCGCCTACGTTGTGTTAACAGTCACGTTGATTAATGGTCTTTCAGAATAAACGCAATATACTTTCGCGAATATCTCAGTAACTATGTATTTTAAACCCCTTTCGTTGCAATACCTTTTTATGTAGAATACAACGCTATATCCTAATTCAAGAAAAAATATTAATTATCCCGTTTAAAAAATTGAAGGTAGAAATTTAAAAGGTTTCAATTTAAAAATTGAAATGGTAGAAATAAAAAATTGAAGTGTTGTAGAATTCGACACTTTATCCTAATTCGAGAAAAAGTATTTACTATACTATTTAAAAAATTGTAAATGACCTTTATATCTTGATAAATGAACAAAATAACATAAAACTCATCAATTTGACATAAAACTCGTTACAATCCTATATACCACTCCTCTAAATTCCACGCAACTTCTTTCTAAAACATTTTTTCGTACAGCAAATAATTGACAAATTATTCGTGACGATACAAGACTCGCGCGTTCGTACTCAACGTCATGAACACTGAAATCAATGTTCCTCTCATTGACCCAACGATTATCTTCCGACGCGAACGAAAGGGAAATATTCATATTTACGAACGTGTTTTCACGTGCTTCGAAAATTTGCGATCAATCAACGTCGCGTTCCGTAACGATTTCTTCGCCGTTGAAAAAGCAGTACCCCGGCATTGCCAGCTCTCGACGCGACGATAAGGCAACGGTAATTGCGGCGTGAACAATTGTTATTAAAATGAAACGCACGCGGAACTCGAAAGACGTACGCTCGAACGGCGCATTGTAACGAGAGCGTCCGCACGGTGGCGATACAATAACGAAGTTCATGCACATATCGGGACCCGGTTAATTGACTGGTGGCATCGTGAATGTCCCGTCGGTGTCCCGGCTTTCTCCGTTCCGACGTGGGTTTCACAAGCTGAAAAGATATGCATGTTTTTGCACGTCCCCTGTGCTTCGAAGAGACAGCGGCGAACGCCGCGCGCACATGCGGCTAATGAACGCGTCGAAATTCTTCCGTTACTTTGATGGCGCAAAATTTGGAATTTAATTAACCGTCGTTGCGACCGATATCAGGGGTTGCTTGAGAAGTGGGAGGGGAGGAGCGAGCCCGGTGCTAGACAGTGAAATCTCTTGGTGGTTTTTACGGTGCAGCCGGGGGTACACGCGAGCGACGCCGAAAAAGAAACTGACAAGTCGCTCGTACGCCGACACCAATCAAGACCGAGTCTTATTGCGACGTGGACAAAAATGTGAAAGTAAGAAACATTGTGTGCGGGAAAGCATCGGTGGCGGATATGGTCACAATTTCGGCTGCGCGCCATCGTCGACCACTTTTTTCCTTTCCTCCGAGAAATCGACATTTAAGTGATTGTTATTGAATCATTCCGGCTCGCGTGACCAATAACCGATACATACGCCGCAAATTAAATGCCTAATTAATTACCGAAAAGGAATTCCCGGCCAATCGACGAGGACCGGAAATTGTACGCGTTTTTACGCAACTTGGCACTCGCGCCTTCAATCGAATTTGTCGCTTAAATTCTTCTGATTCCTCGAATTATAAGCGTGGCGATGTTAGATTGAAAAGAACAGTGTCGTGTTTCAACCCATTGCGATAGTATTGTTTGCTAGTCAAAATTCATTTTCGTCGAACGAATAGTGATATATAATAAACAAGATTAACTAGGGGAAATAACATTTATTAATTCTTTTTTGAAGTTTACATGTACGTTACACAATAATATGTTTTAATTTTATGTAAATATAAGAAAAATTAAACAAATAAATAGCATTGATGGTCGAAAGTAAGATATACGACTGTGAAGGGTTTAAGATCTGGTTGATTAACGTGTTTATAATTCGTTTACGCATGTTAAGAAACTCGAGAAATTGTTCGATCGACGTCGTCCTCTCAGCTTAATAAATTAGTTATGAATTGACGGCGATAGCGATCGTCCTGGCGAGCGTATTTTTAGCAGTCGACTTTGGGAAAACTGTTACATTACCCGTTTCCAATTCGTTCGCGGCATGTGTCCTCAAATTATAGTTGTCAGGTGGTAGATATTTCATGGCGTGCGACTTTCGTTTGTCGATACTGCTGTGCTATGTGAATTTGACGCGAGCAAGAGTTTTATTATGCTTCCTTATAAGTATCGACATTTACGTTGAATTTGTATTTGATTTAATGACAGAAAACAATGACGTATCATACGTCGATGGAACCATTGGAAATACAACTGTATTATTTAAATACATCACCACGAACCATTATTAACAGATAGGGTACATGCGGAGAATCATTTTACGAGGTTCGCAAATGTATAGGGTGTTACAAATGTATAGGGTGGTACAAATTGGGTTAGGCAGACTTTATGGCTGGAAATAAGATGATAGTCAAAAATAAAGAAATTGCGTGGGAGATCAGTTCGACGCGTGCATTTTAAACAATATATTGACTAAATATAATAAACTAAATTTAAGAATTATAAAGAATTTTATAATAATTCTAAGTATATAATTCTTCATATAAAGAATTTTGATTGAATGAGATAGACAAAATTGGCGAATCCACAAATGAACAAAATTTAAACTGGTTTAAAGAAATTCCTACAAAAAAAAAAGAAAAACAGTTATGTGAACGAATGTAGCGCAATAATTTTCCCCATAACAAAAGTATGATCGGTGAAAATTGGCTTCGAAATTCGAAAATCTCATGCACGCGAACCAGATAAACGCGCTTCGATCTCCTCGAGAGCGTTCTTCGAACGTGATTAATCGAAGGTGCGATATTATGATTGCCAAGCGTCAGAATGGCCTTTCTCGAGATAACGACCGAAAGCCACGAGTTTTTAATCATCCCGTAAAATACACGCTACCGGTTAAGGGTTAACACTTCGTTATCCGGCAGCTAGAACCATCTATCTTGTGGCGTGGAGCACAAGTGCTTTCCCATCGGTGAGACGCTACAAACACGGACGCGTAACTCCCGCGACCCACACACGCGTAAGCGCGCGGCACACGTGAGCATAAGGTACGCACACACGTGCGTGTCCGTAGGAACGCGCGCACGCGTGCGTAGGGTGCGCACACAAGCGAGCGCCCTCCGGTTTAAGTAGAAACACACCGGGCGTCGTAATCGGCATAAGTATGGGAATTCGCGTATAGACCTATAAAAGTCTTCGCAACGTTTAACTGCGGCGTCCCAAGCATAAACTAAAGATTGTATTGCTTATAGAGCGCAGAAATATACCATAGCTAAGACGCTGCAACGCTTTTATACGTCTCGAGCTGGCATGTCTTTCCTGTGCTAAAATTTTCGTATCTTTTTCTTTGTTTTCTCCCCCCCCCCCCCCCTTCCGCCAAGTACCATTTTTATTTCCTTGCCCCGCAACTTTCCCTTGCTCTTATTACGCGGCCGTCGAAAAAGCTCGGGCCCTGCGTAATCTGTTCTCTCGATTCGCGAAACAATTGAAACGCCGATTCGCGTGTTAGAATTCGCTCTAGTTAACTCTTACAATGTTTAGTCCATGAATGATACTAGTCCGAGTCGCATCGTTTACTTCGGGGTTTTTGTGAACAATTTAATGCACCATGATCTTTATATATTTATAATAAAAATGCAATGTAAGTGCGAGTGATCCGAATGACATTGCTATAGTACGGATAAGATTTGTCATAAAAATAATATAAAACAATAGTGTCTCCTTCTATTTTATTTCTATCAGCACGGTCAACAATTGTTATCGGGAGCACAGAATAATACATTGCGCGCTTTGCTAGGGATTTGACAATTTTGTACGAATATAGATGTCTTTTTACTAGAATTATAGAATAAATAAATTTAGAATATTTAGACATTATTTTCTGCTTTAATGTTGAAACTACAGTGATCGATGGATAAAATGAGATGATACAAGGGCTAGAGAAGCTGAAAATTAAAAGAAAATGAGATCAAAGTACCGCAGTTATTATTAATTAGTTTTATAGTTTGTAAAATGCAAGGAGCTCGCGCTTGCGACTTTTAAAGAATTACTTCAATGAAATTATGAGTGACGCTGATTCGTCGAAACACTAATGGCATAAAACGCACGTCCAGTACTTTTGAACTGTCAGCAGACTGCACTCAATATTCTATCGTTTCGCACTCCCGGCTTAGCATAAACGAAAATCGCGATTTCCGTATCATTCATCATGTTCGTACAGCACCTATGCCCATCGTTTATTGATGTGAGGAACGTTCCTTGGTTACGGGCGATAAAACCAATGCGCGCGCGACACCGCAGCCGCAACGTCCGTCAACAACGGCGCGCGTCGTAACGTTTGCTATGAAAATGCTCGTGTCGCCGTACTCTGTAAGGGCCATTTATAGTTATGAAAATCGATCTTTCCGTCGAATGAAATATTTGCGACTTGGACAGTTCACAAACACCAACTCGGTGCGACGATGGCACGTCTCCGAGTCGAAAGAATCAATTGTATAATTTAGTTCTGAAATGGTTCAGAACGAGAAAGACGAACAATATTTGGCATTTCTCCAACTCTCTTTACGCAAGAGTACACGCTAAATTCTGACCAAACTGCTGCGTAAATTTTCATGTTAATTGTCCCCATGGTTGACTGTGTGCGCGCATTTAAAATCAGCCTCAACAAAATCAACGAAAATCAGCCTCATTTTCGCGAGACTGTTCTGACAAATCTGTTCGATGAAAGTAGTCTGCTGTTACCAAATCAATTTTCGGAAGTTGACGAGAGTTTTCTTAAGAAATACCGTACAAAATTTAGGCGTGATACTGTTGTGTTCATCTTTAGACGATTCTGAGCTGCTTTTTCCATTGTAAATTAATATAGGAATAAATAAATTAGGAATGATGTCGTATGAACGTTTCTATGATCAGCCATGTAACTCTGAACTGTTTTTTTATTGAGGCATTTATTTGAAAAAAGACCTAAGTTTATTTGTTTTTTATCGTTGACTGCAGTAACGCATATATTATTCATTTAATAAATACCATTATTATAAAGTAAGCTTTTAAATATCTCAATTTGACTATCTCACTGACACTCATTTTCAAAATAATAAATCAAAAATTTTTAATCTTCCTTCCCCATAAGCCCCGCCCCTTCCGCGTTTGACCCGCCCCTCGGTCAATAGGCCCCGCCCCTTCCCCATTTGGCCCCGCCCCTCGGCCAATAGGCCCCGCTCCTTCCGCAATTGACCCCGCCCCTCCGACAATGGTGACCACCCTCCACCAATAGGCCCCGCCCCTCCGCCAATGGGACAACCTTTTTTTTTTGACGCGGAGGGAATCTGCCTGTCAGCCGGTAGGTGAGCCTGCCGTGCCGCCTCTCGCGCCACTCATAAAAGTGCGGCAGGAGGGCCCCGGGGACTCGCTCGTGGGCGTGGGTGCTCAGCTCCACGCGCCACTTCTCGAGGATGAGACCAAGATACTTCATCTCGGATCTCACCTCGACACTGGCTTCACCTACCCGAATCCACGACCTAGACTAAAGTGGCGCCGTCGGGCAGGGAGGCCTCTAAGACCGAGTTGTACCCCAGGTTCCACAGCAATGGCCCTAAGACGGACCCCTGGGGTACCCCTCGATCGACCTCCGTCCTCGACATCCCGTCCCGGCCGGGGTACGTGATGAACCTGTCCCGCAGATAGGCCCCGACACTGCCCGCAAGTAGGCACCTGGTGATGAACCAGCGCCCCCCTGATGGCGGACCAGGGCAGGGTGTTGAACGCATTGACAATATCCAATGATATCGCCAAGCACACCCCGTCCCCCGAATAGGACATAACCTGACATAACCTGATCCATGCAGGAAAAGTAGCGACGTTAGTATTAACAATTTATTTGTCACTGAGATAGCAGGTATGGTTCCTCCGAGGCGCCTGAAGTAGGGAAATCCGTGGGCAATGTTTGTTTCGTCACTAGGTCGCCATTAGGTCGCTATTATGAAGGAGAATGAAATACGATAATCACTTTGTAAGTTCTTTAAGTAATTAGATATTCTGCGAGCTGCAAAACTGTGCTGTTATAAGTTGTACCTACTAAGTTTTGGAATAGAAAAAGACGTAACTCGAAGAAGAAATCGAATGTGTCGAGTTATTACTCATACCCTACCGTAACTTGAGATATTTAAAAAAAAATTACCGTCCATTTTTTATTTACCATCATTTCTCTTCACCCCGCAGTTATGGATGCAGATATAAAAACAAAAAGCGTATCAAATATTTTCTAATCATCTATATCATATTAAAATCGTTTTGAAATCGGTGCGTCACACTTGAAAATGTCGTCTTGCCAGAAAATATTACCAAAAGTCACGTTGAAAAATGCGCCGTACGTTGACAAAACGTTGTAGAAAATGATTCGAAAGAGCGACACATTCGACGGGCTGTTCTTCCCCGAGACATTGTTCCTCCGCGCAGTCATAATGCATGGACGGGCCGTCGTAGGCTGACCGCGTAAACGTTGCATCGCTCTATTCGCGTTTGCTTATATTCCGCCACGGGGCTGGTCAAACATTTCCAGCATGGCACGTATGCATACGAGGCATAAACGTGTCAGAGAAGACACGCGTGTCAATAAGAAGTCACTTGCGACCATGAGAGGGCTGAACGGGCCGCGCGAGGGCTGAAAATAACCTGCGGTGTGGCTGACCTCTTCCGCTCCGCACATATCATATATGTAACCGCATGTATTTACGCGGATTTGACGTGTAAGCGCGAATTGCCACCGGGTCGCCCCGATACGGTAGACATTTTTTGGGCAACGCGGTGCCGGATATCTCGTTTCGTTCAATTTAGAATCGCCAATTTGAAAACGTACATGTTATATTGTTTTATCAGCCCGGAATATGTATGTTTTATACTTGCAAAAATTCTAGGTGAATATTGGTATATACACGAAAGTATTTGCAAGCTTACATTTCTAACAATCAACTAATAAAATATATATATATATATATATATATATATGTATACCATATATATTAAGCTGAAGCATTTGATATCATATTACATACATAACAAGGGATAGATCTTAAGATTACATGAGTGAAGGTATGCTTCACTTTAACATATATATTTCATTAGTTGAACATTAAAAGCGCAAGCGTTCGAATACTTTCATATATGAGTGTATACAATATAAAGACGAATTTTCTATTCGTGTCATTCCATAGCGGGTTGAAATTAAAAGTATCAATAGCGAAGGTTAACTAGAAGATATAAAACTTAAAGGCAGGTCAACAAGATTTAAACTTTAATTAAACAGAGTTTTCGTTCGAACTTTTCGACGAGATGAAACGATAAAAATATATTGCTACAAATCAATTACCACGAAGCGAAATAATTTAACCAATTAAATAGTAGTATGGTGGACACATTCATAAAATAAGTATTACACAAAACGAGCGGTCGTTAATTTTTTCATAAAAGGACGGCATTTATTATGCATTGGCGCGACGGTCGCCTACATAAAAAAAAAAAAACCGATTCCGGTTTCCCTCGGATTTTCCAAATTTGTCGAAGGCGATAATGGTTTAGGTATGAACGTAATTATATGTATAGTGCTTCAGAAAGTGATACCTTGACGGTTTCCCTCGTAAGGCTACGATCACAGTGAAATCGACGTCGGATGATTCGACCAACGTTGGACTTGTCGATCGAAGCTCAATTTTTTTAAACGTGCAGGTAGCACATGCGCGACCTTGTTATTTTAAATTGTAAAATAAAAAAAAAGCAATTCTGTGAAAATAAATAGGTTTAGCGAATATAAAACATTTTTTTTTATCCCTGTCAACTCTTCTTAATGTTGCTTCCCGACGAATCGTGAAAATTAATCTCTCGAAACTTTCTTTCAACGATTCGTTCATCTTCTGTTCGCTGTTCTACGTCGATAACGACCGACAGTTTTTATTAAGACAATACACATATCTCCCAGAACATTTAAAAGAAGTCGACATATCTGACCAACGTCGAATGGTCCAGCCCTGAATTCCTGACATATTAGAACGATTTATTTTTTTATTTGCTGGAAAGCAGGGAATTAATTCTCTGTCAATCAACGCATTTTCGCGCGAATAAAAGTTACTTTGCAATTACGTTCGAGGATAATTGAATTATTTTATTCTACAAATCTTCAGCCAGAAGCTAGTGTATGTGCGTATGGGTGTGTATAATGAAACAACAATTTTGTTACAGATGTATAAAACGCTTGATCAAGCTCGTGCCTTGATCGTTTCCATCGCTATCCCCCACACTTAGCGTCCACATAATTGGAGCAAATCGACAGACAATGAAATCTGACATACCTCTACATAATTGCTCGCTGTCGGAACCAAGGTTCGTGCGGCTATAAAGTACGTTCAGGCCCGTACTTCTTCTTATTAATTCTTATGCAGTTCTTTCTTACAACCACACGTTTAAAAATACGTGTCAGCCGTCACTGTGCTGCGCGCTTCTAAAAACTAGCCCACAAAATCCAAATTCAAACAGAGCCTTTAATCTTTGATATCTCCATCGCGATAACAACGTGCAATCGTGTTTCACATTTATCAAAACGATTTACCTTAACTGATTGTCATACTTGCCTCATCCGATCCTTAAAACGTTCTTCGCTCGTGTTCGACAACACGAAAAAGTGTTCGTTCGCGTTGGTTCGGATACCGGAGGCTGCTCCGTGTCACACGTTGCCGCACCATGGCCTCCCGGTAGTAAATACGAGAGCTTTCGGAGCTAAACTATAACAGGCAGGAAAAAAGGAGGAGTGCCGCGTCGTAGCATTCGGAAAAACGACGAACTCGTCAGCGGCCGCGTATGGAACAGGTTTACCAAGGTAAAAAGCTTTTGCCACAATCGAGTTTCGAAACAAAAATCCCCTAGATTATTGTGTGCGGGTCGGTGGGGAGGGGATGCCGAGCAGGGACGTCGAAAAACGACGGCGACGAACGAAATCCTTGCGAGGGTATGAAATACACGCATAAGAGAAGCAAACCAATAATGATTTTTTCGACAATCGCCGGTAACGCTGCTCCCGAGCTATTCTGCGGCTCGATCGACCGAAGATTATCCTGCGGTGGAACCAGAAAGGGGGAAACCGGTGCATAATCCTGGTTAACTGATCGCAGCCAAGATAAAGGGGCAAATTGTGGTTACAATGTTGTGTGTACAGTCGGCCTTAAAAGATCAATTTTCTCTCGCTGATTGTGTTAGATTGCGTGACGGGCTATCCGAGCATAGAGAGCGCCACTCGATTCTTAATTATTTGTGTTCGAGTGTACCGTAGATCAAGGGTAAACGGGTCGGATATTTAGTTCTTTGCGGGAGAAATAAAGGAGCGGAGCGATTAAGCACCGGACAGTTCACTTTAATAAGGGATCCGTCCATGTTCGATGCGTAAGAGTTTATGCCAGTTGTTTCTAAATACAATCAATACATTTAATATTCGTTTCAAATTATGTATGTCATTCTTTCATACTTGACTGTATAAATAGGAAATCCAAATGCAATTGATTTAGATGATTAAGAAATTGTAATAATCCTAGCGGCATCGTAGAGTTCACGAGGAAAGGCTCGAGTTAAATAATAATAAATATTAACAAAATTAACATTTTTAATTTTAATAAAAATTAACATTTTACAATTTGCAATGTACAAAATATCGATTGTAGAATATGCTGCAGACGAAAGAGAAACAAAAATGATTTATTATCTGCTTTCCTTAAAATTTAAATAAGGAATGACATTTTATTAATCAAATAACAAGTTTAATAATTATTATTATTAATTGCGTTAATTTTAATGTGTGACAGATACTTGTGCCGACTTCTTCGAAATATAAGTTGTTGATTTAATATTAGTCTCCGCTTGTCCGAGTTAATTTCCAAGGTTCCTCTCAGCATTTTTACGAGGAGCATTTCGAAGATACAGTATAAAGAGCCGTTTGAAGCCAGCCCGATGCAGCACATTATGCATCGAACGCAACGCCCAAGTATTTCGTGGTTTTACGAAGACGAAGCGGCACGTAAGAAACTGCGGTTTCAAGATCGGCATGCTACGCGCCCGGAGAATGTCTCGGTGGTCTGAGCTTGCGATTTACTGGCTGGATCGGTGGAAACAAAGTACAAATTATGCGGCAGTAATTGTACAACGTTCTATTTTCTAAGCGTGAAACGCGGTGTTCCGTTTACTGTATCTTACGGCGGCCACCGTCGCCGTTGCCGAGGCTGCGTGTGTTCCCGGCCATCAAAAAATTCCCTCTCCGGCAACCACAACATTTTAATGTGTTTTTCCGCGGATATCTGCGCAATTTATACTCCGCCGAGTGATTAATGCAGCGAAATAATCTTGTTCCACGGTAAGGAACGCACTTCTTTTTTCAACAACTGATGAAACTGTTAATACGATGCATTACTCAACGGCGAATATCTAACGCGACGTTCATTAATAATACACGCTCCGATGTGTCCGTATCGTTGACTGTCAAACTCGGACATTTCAAGCTGATTATTATGGAAATCATTTTTTGCCGCGGTAAAGCGCGAATTATGAACAGGATTTCTGCTAACGCGGAGAATATTGTTTTAGAATTGTTTTTAAAATGTCGTTTTCGTGGGTTGCGAAGGGTGGGACAAGTACTCGAAAATATTGTTAAAATTTACATACTTATTTTATGCTTGTAAACGATATCACGATACTGGTGGAATATTAAAAATTTTAAAATATCGAATGAATCCTGTTCGAATATTTAATAAAATCTGTTCATGGATTTTTACGCACAGAATGTGTATCCGTAAGCCTTTAAGCACAAATTATTATCGTGCGCGCGAAACATGCTCGTTTCGTAAACAGAAATGAACTGACACACATAGAACTTGAATTCCGAATAAATTTGGTCTTCCTCAAATGAAGCTGTGAATCTTTTACGAATTTAATCGACGCCGGTGACGTATAAACTGAATAACTTATGCGCATTAGTATACAATTAAGTCCTTTTAATCTTGCTTCAGCGTGCTTCTCGTATCAAGAGAAAATCCGAAATAATTCGGCACTAATTAAGGAGATACCGCAAGCTTTGCTGCAGCAAGAGGATAGTCTTGCACAATAAGAAAGAGTAAAATATTGATCAAATACTGCTGATGAGAAGCAGGGAGGTTGGAATACGTAGCGCAGCAATAATCATTCTCCATGCTTACATGTTTCACGTTAATACGCGCGTTCTTGCGAAAATATTTAAACGTTGCTCGAGGACTCGAATTTCCTCTACGTTGCTCGAATTTGTTGCTTCATTAACATTAACTGATTGTTACGCAAAAGCTGATTGGAAATTAGATTCTAATTTTAACCATTTACTAATCCATTAATAAACTTTTCAATCGCTGAACAGCATATAAGACACGCTCTATATAAGTTACGTTACAACGCTCAAAATGATTTGTTGAATTATAGACGTAATTGTCTTCACTTTTGAACAATTTTCCAAAGGATGTACTGATAAAATTGTTGAATATAAAAGTATTGTACACAGTGAACGATCAGCAATCTTGTTCGTTTGGAAATGTTTTCGTAAGCAATCAGTCGTTGAAATATAAAACTTTCACCGCAAATATTTTGGCGAGTAAATTCAAAAGCGCGAAATATTCGTTAGCTTTTCTTTGACTAAAACATGGCTCTGATTTTGGTGTCTGTGGCAATACTAACCATTTCATAGCGTCAGAACGGTTTTCGTTAAATTCCGTGCTAATGATACAGAACGAAACGTAAAGCGTCAAGATGAAAATAGTTTTGTACATCCGCCTATTATAATAGCATCGAAAGCGGAAAATATTTTCGCGTAAAGCGGAATATTCTGCTCGTCTGTCCGAGCACGAAGTTTAAGGAGATTCTAATTTCTGTCGAGGGCGTAAAATGAACCAGGTAGTTTGCAAAAACCTGTTATTACTGGAGAAGTACTAATTGATTTACGCCTGCGTCTCGAGATAATTACTGCACGAGTCACTCAGTGTATGGCATACGGAGAAAAATACATTTCCAGGGGGAACACCGACGTGATTCCATGGAAAAGGCAGCTATCTGAGAAGGTGAAAAGCATTTGATTAGGATCTGCTTTACTCGATCTGATAATAATCAACATTTATCGCGTCGAACATGATCGCGAAAGTGTTCGCGATCTAATTTGTATTTAACCATCATTGAGACATTAGAGAAATTAGTTTACCTATGACTAAAAAATTGTTCCAAGAATTGCTCGTTGAGACGATAAAAAGGTCAAAAAATATTTTTTCAGTTTTCTTATTCGAGTCTATAACAAAAATGACTTACACATATACAGAAAGTTTTATCGAAAGCGATAAACGTTGTTACGAGCTACAAATAGTCGAAGATAACAATAATCGTGGTTCGAATACTTTCGTGGGCACGTGCATTGATAGTCCAAAATTGTTTCAATCTAGCCGTTCTGAACCGCATAAATGCATAAAATACCTAATCCGACGATCGCTATCACAATCTTCATCAATTAAACTGTCTTACTGCTGTATCATCTTTCTTAATATGTTCTAGTATTATGATTCGTGATATTCACGGTTTTTATGATGGAATATTTTCTGTCGCGGTTAGTATTATGCCAGTGTTTTATATATTTTCTGAAAGAGCAACCTTCGTAGCATTTGTTTCTGTTCTCCAACGTCCTCCGTGCAATTTTCATTAATATTTCATATTACGATAAAAGACGAGAAACATTTCATGAATAATATCCCCGGTGGGTTGTCAGACCTCCAATTATATGAATGTAATATACATAAACAATATTTACACCCTTATTAATTGCAATATCGTGATCGAATACTCTCCGCCAAGGCTAGCATTACCTCATATTTTTCCGAAAGACAAGTACACCTAGCATTCGTTCCTGTTACTTATAGCTGTGCATCGTTTTCCCCAAAGAACAAGACGAAACCCGTGTAACGGGTCCGCTGAAACGAAAACAGGTGTCCGGTAATATCGCGGAACGTGTTAAAACGTTACTAGAAAATGACGCGATCCAAAAACGATCTGTCGCTCGTTAATGAGCCCGTAACCGGAAAACAACGTGCGGGCAAGAGCAACGGAAAGAAAGAGGAAAAAGAGTCGCGCGGTCGAACGCCGGGTAACGCGTGTAAGGTCGAAACGGAGCCGATGAATATGTTCATCGGTGGCTACGCCGTTGGCCGATATCTTCGTCCGACTGTAATTTTGAATGGAGAGTTTAGCTCCAAGGAAGATGAATGGCGTGGAAGAAGACCGACTGCAACATTGCTACTTTGTCGGCGAGGAGACATACGATGTGGAAGCACTCGATGTGACGGCAGGCGGGCGAATTAGGCCCGGTTCACACCAGGGGGATCGTGGGCGACGAGTCGCGGGACCGTCGGCGCGTTCACGGGGCCCGTGGTCTCGGTCGCCGATCGATGGTCTCCGACCAGCGGAATGCGTCCGCGCGGTCACCGCCGGCCATGGTGACCCGTTTAAGTGGCGTTCGCAACGCGGGCCGGTATGAACCGAGCTTAAGCCGGCTAGAGAAAACCACGCAGAAGGGGCAGAGCAACGAAGAAACTCGTAGCGGCTGTCCGAGGCATCGGCAGCACACGCATTGGCGTAAGGAAGGGAAGTTCTGCGAGAGCGGGCAGCCGAGCGCCGAGCGCCGAGCGCCGACGAGCCGCGCCAGGAGTAAAACGAACGGCTCCGGGTTTGATACATCGAATGGCAACGATTACCATTTACAACATATACAAGACAGCGATCTGCTAAAGGCAACCTTCAAACACTAAGGGACTTATTGGCCTTTTTTCTGGTGTTTCTTGTGTGGCCGGCTTCGTTCGCCGGCGAGTGCGCTCCCCTCTCTCTTTCCTTCTCTCAACTTTTCTGGCCGCTCCCTCTCCCTCGTATTTCCTCCACCTCCTCCTCCTCCTCTCTTTATATTCCTCTCGTTCATTTTTTCCTTTGCATGACCGAGTACTCGTACGCAGAGGCCGAGAGAATCCACCTCTCTTTCTTCCCCGAAACCCCTCTTTCGCCTTATTAAAATCTCTGCGCCACGGCTGACAAGTTGTCTTGCAGCAATGCCGTTGCTCACTCACTCCGGGGTCCGGACAGTTCGGACGAAGCCCTTCGAAATCAGCCAGATAAAAATCTCTGGTTTCGCGGGACCGCCTCTCTCTCTGTGCACGTGAAATCGGAGAAATTGCCGAGGCTATACGCCGCGACGTGCGGCGATTATTCAACGTTACGCTCGATACATTCGTTTTACAGCGCTTCCTCGTTTTTCGCGTTCTTTATTTGTCGCCGGTGGTCACCGTAGAGGGGAGGGAGGGAGGGATGGTCCCCGTGAATCGTGTCCGCGACACGAGACAATCAACGGAGCCGGAGCCGTTCGTATAGATAGGGGATAATGCGCGAACAGCCGACGATCAGGAAAAAGAGCGAGGCGTCCTCTCTCGTGGCGTCGAAGGAGAGAAGCGAGGACGATCGGGCCCGCAGAATTTGTAACCCAAGACGGTGGCAGCGCCGGCAAAAACCTCGGATGTAAGAGCGACATGAACGCATAAACCGCAGTACGGTATTTTGTTCCAGGGCACGAAGCAATTTACGATGTTGCATGCGTGTTAGTATTTACACGCGCATAATCGCGAAATCGTAGTGTGGCGATGCCGCTGATCCGCGCTTTGCCCGGGACCCAGGGAACTACGGCGATCCATTCCGATTCCGCGCCGATCCAGCGCGCATGTGTGCCCGCCAATCCGTGCCGTGCCGCGCCATTCGGATATATACGTATAGCTGGCGTGAACCACTTTCGCAGGGATCATCCTGAACGATACAAACTGACATGAATAAAGAACGATCGGAGAACGGTGGGGGAGACGTTTTATCCGCGCCAGGACGTTCTGAGCTTTGACCCCCCCTGTGATTACAGACTTTCACGAGACAGGTGAATTAACTGCTATCTGCCTTTTCAAAATGAATTGGAACTCGCGCGTTTACTTTCAGCCATTCGCCTGACACGGGGTTCGAGAGCCAATATTCCAATTCATACAAAGGTAGAAATGGATTGTATCGTACGTGTCAATTACATGTCTTGAGTATCTCTCAATTTTAAGTAAACAAATACTATATTGATGAACACGGTGATTATTCAATAAGCGAAGAAGCAACTTATTCATCGAATTACTTATATGTTTCCATTTTCAATGCATGTAACTTGCGTTCTTCAAAAACGTAATAGCATTAAATAACTAAACTCTCATCAATTTTGACTTACAATCTTAAAAGGTAGAAGTTACACTGTACATACACTAGTACTAACAAAATGCATATCTTCGGACATTTTAGAGATACTTGTTGAACGTAACTGTACACAACGTGATAAATAAAATGTGTCTTGAAATTGAAAAATTAATTTACACGACTAAGAAGTTATGTACTTGCATCGTTTCGCCTTATCATTAAAATTTATAGTACCGCTAGCTCTTTGTAACCTCGCCGTTTCTCCACCGAAATTTTACATCTTCTACAACTCCAATCACATTAAACTTTCCCCCTTTCGCATAAGATTGATAACAATTGATCTACAGAAGACAAACACTTACACATGAGAAGAATGTAACAAGAGTTTGCGTTACGCTGTTAACAAACGCATTCCTCCGTCCCGAGCATTATTTTAATTACACAGCTGAAATGCGAATTAGACGCCACTGTTTCGCCGAAAATTAATGCCGCGGCGTAAAAGGAAACACTTAACGCAAAGCCCGTTTTCTACGGTGCATGACTGGTCAAGCCTACAGGCTCGTAAAATTTTCTTTTTTTTTCTCTCTCTTTTTGGCGAGAGTGAGTCGACGAGCCGTGATTATTCCCGCCGCACGTCGATCGGCGAATCTCCTAGGGTCATCGAAACCGCCTGACGAGCAGGAATCGGCTGCCTTCGCTGGATGAATTCAATGGTTCGTGGAAACAGAGTCCTCGGAGGTACAGGTGCCGGGCTCGTAATAAGCCGAGATTGGTTTCGTCTCCTCCGGTTCGTGCTGTGCTACATTTACCGAAAACAGTCGGCGACGTACAACCCGGAGCCGTACGCGAATGTGAGTCGACAGTTTCTGTGTCGCGTGGCTCGTAAGTGAGCCGGATTTGTCGCACACCGTGGTAGGGTGCGGTATTTATAAGTTTTCTGCTAATGAAATATCTGATTTCAGTGCCCGCTGTTTCCTTGTTAGTCGCTTTTCATAGAGCAACGAAAGCGTGAACGCGGACCACGGAATTCGCTCGATTCGATCGAATAGGATCGACAGATCGTCGATTGCTGTGAAGTAAAGTTCTATTGTCTACTGTATCGAATACTGTCACCATTGATTTTCTTCCGTACAACGTTGATCGTACAACTAAAACGTGAGTATTCCAAGAAATGTTTAACAGCATCTACATTCTCCTAGAACATTTTAATACTTTCTTGATAAATATTGCTGATAAATGAAGAAATATGTGTAGTCTATATAAATCTTAGACCGGAACTAACGTTTACCTTTTTGTTTAGATAGTTAAGTTCCTAGACACTGAAGAAATGATCATAAAATAAATTGGAAAGTTATTAGGATCGCAATGATTTCACTGGCATGTCTGTCTATTACATTCCACTTCTACTTATTCTAAACACTAGCAGTAACATTCTATCGCTTCACGCATTTAATAGATTAATTTATTTCTGAACCATTAATTCTTACGAAATTATTCTACTTAAAAACAGAAATTATCTATTCGTATGAAATTGTAAAATTTTTTCGTTCGAAGTTTTCTTCGATTGTTTTAATCAAATGCTATCCAAAGCATCTGCTGCACGCATACGCAAGCTCGAAATATTGAAGTCGCTAATATAACATTCACTAACGTAATAGTTGCCGCAACATTTTTCGCACTCATGCCAACTGATTGCGCGCGCACGGTCTCGTCGAGCTGGTTAGAAAAAATTCAAATTATCCTTCTCGTTCGCGAGAGATAATTGAACCCGTACGCTGAGCCCCTATCAGCCGAGTTGAAAACCTTAAATACCGATACTACTTGCAATCACCTCTTCCTACGATGACGAGTCTATAAATTGTCGGAAGCACTTAACGCAAAGGATGTAACCTATCTCAAAGCACTGGCATTATTAAGATCAATAGCGATTATCGTTATCGTTCTGTGGCGAATTCGACGAGAAAAGCTGGCATTTACGTTCTCGAAAAGCCGGTGCCAATATCGTTCAACCAAACCATTATGTAAAGTGTTTATATTAAGTCGGTCCGCGGCGTGATGACGTCCGCACGGCGATATTATACTTTGTTGTAAATAAAAAGAGTGTTGTCTCAGGCTTGCAACTAGTGCGCCGATGCTGATTATCATGCTCGCAAAAGTGGTTGTAATTATAATGTTTATCAGTGATCCGGACTCGTCCGGATAGAGAGCCTGCGGTACACGTCGTCGTCGTTTTCACGTTTATTCTTGTATTTCTACTGTCACAGGGAAAAGAACGTAACTTTGTCAGGGTAGTATTGCCTGAGCGTCGTGACAGAATAAATTAGAGCCTGCTACGATAAGGCGAGCGAACGCGTCTTCAAATCGATGCGTCGGAGTCGTTCGTATGCGTCGCGGTGTCAATTACGTACACATTGTTATTCTTAATCGCTCGGACGTATATAATGCAGCGTTGCTCGCATTCGTTGGATATTTAAAGTTCGCGACCAATATACTGCAACGTATATGCTAATAAGTTTAATTTTGAAGGAACTACGCGCGAGATTATTTACTACGATTGACGCACGACGATTATTTAACGCTTCCGTCAAAAACAATCCAAGAAATTTATCTTGTTCGAAGTGACTTAAAGAATGGAAAAACTCGGAATATTAATTTTTCAGAGTTTATCCACGATCACAATAAAAGCTTAACCGTGTCCACTGAACTCGAGTAATAATAGCTTAATCATATCTTATCACTGGACTGTTAATTATAACACATTAGGTAATTGTTTTTAGAAAGTATATACTAGTAGGTTAAAAGAAAAGCAACCGTGTCGTTTTCAAGTTACTAGATCCACCCTCCATAGCGTAAACATTTATTAAAATACTAACGAAATGACTTGGCCGCGTCGACGGGTTTCGTATTCGTCGGTCGCTGGCTCCCGTCGTTACAAAACAAGACGTAACTATTCTGTTCTTCAAGATAAATTGCTCGATAATTTGCGATAAACATCGAAAATACATGGCACGAATAATGGAGCACCGAGATTTCGCTGGTATAAACATCGGAATAAGTCTATCGGTGAAGCAATTTATATTATTCACGATACAGCAACGACCGATCAATATAGTTTAATGCCGGCGAACGTAATTGCTACGTTAGAATCGGTGGGACCTCATCCGGCAGGCTTCAACGGCGTTATACGTATAAAGTGGGAGACCGCGCCGACCCGCGCGGCTAGTCCGAGGCGGACCATTCAAAGCGGATTTTACTCTTATCGAAACGCAGAAACGCACGGTGCAACGATGCAACCGGAGGATCCGAAAGGTTCCCGTACGCCGTGCTGCGCTGTACACTAGTGTACACTATGTAATGGTCCGGATACGTTGCGTTTCACGCACACGTGTGTACACGCCACGGTAGAACGAAATCAAATACGATCCGATCGGGGACCCGCTATTTCTGCTCGGTACAGTCCTTGACAAAACGCTGCCAACGGCCACGGGAAGCGATAGGCAGAGGGGCAAGCCAGTCGGACACGATCGCGACGCCAAAGTAACACTTTGTAGCGAAACGGTGGCTGATCCGAGCCGCGCCGCGGCGCGGCGCGACGATCCCGTGCCCGCTGGTATTCGCGCGATTCGATGTTTCGATTATGCAAACCGATCTATTTTCAGTGTTCACTCCCGCGCGTACCCGTGTCGTGCCGGTCTAAGGACTTTTACACCATTTGCCCGGAAGCCGCCGGATAAGAAAGGAATTTCGAAGAACGCGCGCACCACGCGACGCCTCGAAAGAAAACGACGAGAAGCTAATGGCGGTCGAGAGTTATATTAGGCTGCAGCATAAGTGCCGTCTGTTGATATCTCGTTGAATACAAAGTATAAGGGGCGGCAGCCGGAGGCAGCTTCGCCAGAATCGTTTTGCGGATCACGGGCCAGGATCGCGGTAACTAAAATATTAACGCGTTCGTCGTCGCTCTGGCGCGTCGTCCACAAAATTGTCCCCGTTGATTGAAAAAGTCATTTTTGCACGAATATATCGAATGCGACGAATTTGATCGATGATATTAATTATCGATTGATTATATTATACCCTTTGCACTCCAATAGTGACTCTGAGGTGCCACTAAAAATTTTCATGTCACGTTCTAGAATTATTTCCACATTGTTAACCTTATTTATATTTTTAGAGACTGTTAAAAGTATAACTGTCGTGTGAGTCATAAGACTCGATTACGTACGCAGAAGATGCAATATGTCGTGTAAAATGAAGATACCGTGAGTCAGAAAGCGAGTTTGGATTAGACGTTAAAACCGCTTCGAGTTGCAAATCGTGCCAAATGAGAAAAGACAAAAGCAATCGCGGCTATGGTAATCTTTAATAAATCTTTATTTATTAAAAGCCTGTCCAAATGTTCATAAAGATTGTATCAGTTCAACGAATTTATTGGATTTGTAAACAGTTTGATTTTTCGGGACGTGCCTATGCTTGCCCTCTTCGTGAAGAGGGTAAATAAACCCTTAAAGATTTCGAACGGTTTTGTATATTTTCTCGCAAAGAGGCTAAGCGGAACGAAATACGAGGAGGCGCTTTGGCCACGTCCACTTGGGACTTCCTTATTTTTCCCGGAGACGTTTCTCATGTCGAAGGGACCTGGAACAGTCGAAACAATCGTTGAAAATATATTCTCTATTGTGCAGAATTTTGTCATCGCTAATCCCTTTTTTTCCAGTTCAATTATTCAACCACTCGCCAGTCACCCTATAAATTGTAAATAAAGTCGGTAAATTGCAATTAAACGAGGTATTAACAAGCTATTTTTACAGATTCTTATTTAGCTTTCAGCTAATTTTGTATTAAAACCTTTGACAGTTTCCAAATTATAATTATCTTCAATCGTATCGTAAATCGCTTAGTACTTCTTAATAATAAAACTCGAATACTATGGGCAGTAATTATAAACAATAAACTTATTAATTATAAATAATAAACTTAAAGTAACTTTCACATTGTTACTGATATCTAAACAAAAACTTAACAAGATACCGTATTTATATATTTATATTATTCCCAATATGAAAATATAGAAATATGGCATTAAGTTAAGTGTTCGTTTAAATATCATTAAGTGAGTAAAAGTTACTTTGAGTCTTTAATTATTCACACCGCTGTGCATGACAAAACGGTTCAAGTAACGCGCACAGATTCCGCGAAGCGTAATTCTGCGCAGCCGGACGAACATAGCCGCGAAAAGTTGACGCCAAGGAGTCCGAACAGTCAGTCTCTCGCAATACCGTTTTTCGTTCGCACTTTATAAATACAATCGACACTACACAGCGGATGCCAAAATAATACAAAGATATAAATGATATAATTGATACAATTAAGTGTAAAAACCGAGGGAATTCGTGCCAACGACACTTGCCAACTGCTAGTTCTCAGAGCGAACTTGAGAGACACTATACGTATAAACTAACATTGCTGATATAGTTGCGTCGAAAATTAGACACCAATCGACAGAGTGCTTGGCGATAATTTATTCATAACTAGCGGTGCAAGCTTTTAGATTTGCTTCGCTCCTTACGCCTCGCATTTGTGTATCATTTGTAATGTAAAGTACGTTTTTCTTCAACTTACTTCGATATTTTTTTTCTGAAGAAAATATACGTTTATTTGTACATGTTTCAACACGTTTACAAATATTTTTGGATTCGAAAAAAATTGAAAATGATGCCATTGGCTACTTTGAAACGTAAAGTTCATAACTGTTCATGTCTCGTTGAATACGTTTAATTTGTTAGACCATGCTTTCTAACTGTAAGTATCGCGAATGCTCGAAAAGGATTTTTCTGTAACAACGGTAGAACGCCAATAGCATCGTCGCACTCAGTGAACTATGCCAGTGCTCCGACGTGGTCATAACTTTTTTGCGACGAGTCTCTCTTTGGGATTTGGATGAACAACGTAAAGCGTAAGCGGGCAGTAAACCAAGTTTTATCATAAAATTTCATTGTTAGTACTCGACGAACCACTTTATTCCGTTTTACATCCGTCCGCTCGTTCCCGACGGTTTCCGCTATTCTCCGATTTATATCAACAAATTGGACAAGTACGGCAATAATTACAGATCCCGATTAATCAGCGTTAACCGGTTAACCGTTAAATGATGCCGGGTTTATTAAAAACCAGTTTCATAGTTAGTCGGCCGAGCATGCTGTGATCCTTCTAGCTCTCCATACGTGTTACTCGACTGCAGGATAAATTAATGCACGCTTACAGTTGTCTAAATTGTTCGAATAAGGCTGAACGCTCTCGGCGCACGGATTATAATGTATGGAAAAGTGTACGAGTAATTAGAAGCGTTGGGCAATTTGCTTACTCAGGCGCAACATTTTCCTTATCGTTGCTAATAATCGGTTTAGTGGTAATTATCGTGAACTTAATCTAGCTTGGAGTGTATGTAGACTCCTGGAGAATGTTCATGACAATTTATGATGACGTCGACTTTGTAAAAAGTGTTTGCACAACTTTGTAATTTACTCGAGTCAGACAAAATACTCTAATACTTTATGTTATATAAAATATAAAATAAAAAGTGTGCTATTTAAATATTATTATGAGATATTGATTTATTTCAATTTATTTCAAGAATACTTCTTTTACTGCAACTACCTCTTCTTTCAAACAACAATATGCAATGAATCATTTCTGGAAATTATAAAAACAAATTTATTTTGATATAAAAATTGAAAAATTGACTTTTAGCCGCATATTATCGCTTCTCGGATTTACCGTGCAGCGTTCGCGAGCATTATCTGGGGAGCAGCGCTCCTCCGATGTTTAGTATTCCCAACTATTCCCTGGATCAACAATGATTCCGATGCAGAACAGCGATTGCTCAAGCAACTGCTTCATTCAGAGTGCGTCTAGTTCTGCGACGGCGGGGAAAGGGCAGGACGCAATTTCTCAAGTTCTATACGACAAATCAGCGGTGATATACAGGACTTCGACCCCAATTTGTATAAATTACGGTGAAAATGAGGCGCTGCCCACACGAGCCACCGCCTCTTCGGGGTGCATCGTATTCTTTCACCGGGACGTATCCGAGAAGATAAAGCGCAACGAGAGAGGAATACGTTCACGGGCCAATGCGCGCAACAGTGTCGGCCGGCGCGGCGAAAATATTTCATCGCATGGCGCGATACCTGGCACCGCCGCCGCTGTCGCGTTCATTCTTCGGGCGCAAATAAATCGTTCCGCTTGGAGTAACGATCACGAGAGAGGGGTCTCTCCCACTCGGGACGAGGCTCCTCTACCGCAAGCTACTTGATGACTTTACTCAACATGTCTAACATCGCAAACGAGTTAATCGTGTGAACATTATGATTTTCCATCTTCCATCGCGTTTCCCTTCTCAGGCTATTTACAGTGTAACTAGCGATTCTGGAGCCGGGTCTAGCCAATCCAATTAGTAGATCGCATAATTAACTGTTATCACGGCATAACTATAAAATGTAAATGCGAGAAATGTTTCTCTTTCTTCTTTCTTTCGATGATTTTTCGTCTCACGTGTAAATTTTCATTACTCAAAATACTGTAATGCGTGGTTTGGTATTTCATTTTTTTCGTAATGAAAATAGTAAAAATATAATCGCTACTTTGTGGAAGATTTGAGATTAAAATATATAAGTCGTGCGTAGTGCTGTTAGTACATTCTGTCTTAATGCACTCGGAACATCGACGCAAATTTCTAATTTTCCAATTCATTTCGATTTCACCTAGCGATCGGTATAATGTGCGTTGAAAGCCATTAAAGGCAGGCTTTACGATTTCGTTGATATCTTGCTCAGAAAATGTTAAAAAATAATCATTGCATCATCATCGCCGTTCACTACTTTTTTTTATTTTCACACAGACATTTCCAGCGTTTCGTAATTAACGCGCGTTCGTTTAATATTAGCTTGCACCAAATATCTTTATTAAATATTGCGTGAAATAGTATAGCCGCCACATAATCCAAAGAAAAAGAGAGAGAGAGGCAGAGAGATAACTCGATTCCAAACGCTTTGGTTTAATCGAAAGAATCTGTACGGTCTCAAACCATGCAGGTACAAATTGCACACAATCCAACAAAGCATAAAAGGAATAACTGCAAGGAGGGTGGCGGGGTGGGATTCCGACGGTGGAGGGTAGGGGAGGGGAGGCGGGTGGAGCCGATTGAAGATATGATACTTCCGAAACTCGTCTTCGAGGGCCCGTGCATGCATGCACATGCACGCGCACGCGTGCTTAACACAGATGCCGTGCATAAACTCACGGCACAATGCAGTGCATGTACACCTGAGGTATTGCGTGCCGGTCGTTTGTGGTGAAGAAAATGCGAAAGTGGAGAAAGGGACGCCAGGAGATGAAAGAAACATGTAACGGCCAAGAATTGCGGACGGTGCATGTAAATCCCTTTCGTTAAACGATTTTCGCTCGATATAATTAAAGGTTTCGATCGATCATGGTACAACATCTTAAATGCAATGTGCTAAAAAGCTACGATCCGCGAAGCGAAGAAATATTATTAAGATTTTATTTTCGATACGGTTTTGAAACAATGTTAAGGTTCGACGGTGTCCGATCGTTCGGCTTTTAAGATCGTATTCTCGCAAATTCAATCCATCGATTTCACGGAAAAACAGATACATGTTGAAATTTCCATACTTCTGCAACCATTTGTTTAAGAATGTCTTACGCCATAATTTAGCATATACACATTTACACGTAAAGTTAAATTTTTTATGTTCTTCGTACTCCAGTTAAAGGATTATTAAGCCTCAAGCAATTTCTTGTCCCATTCATTTGAAAAATATGACCGCTTCCTAAATTCTTCGAATTATTTAATGTTTCACGTATACATAATTGTCATAAATATCCACGAAATGCATAGCCTCGTAATGTGCATTACAATACATACATGTTGCGTTAATTATATATCGTACCGCGGCCTGTTTTTGACGAATCTTCCTTGGCAAGCCATGGATAAAGTATTCGCAACAACAGAAGGGAATAACGCAGAAAGTGCCATAAAAATGTAAGAAAACACGAACGGATACTTGGCTCATGGACAAAGAATCGGAAACGAAAGGAAGAAGTACAAAACCATTGGAACAAAATCAGGAATACACGGAATCGAACGTGGCGGTTAAATGAACGGGTAAAATTCAAGGATAGTTACCTGTCCGTTTGCGCCGTCGAAAGAAGCTCATCAACGGCGAAATACTGAAATAATGTGAGGCAGACACGTGAGAAACATGACAAATTTCGGATCTGAACACGAATGTTTTCCAGAACGGTTGCAAGAACAGAGGAGAGGATCGTGTACTCTTCGGAACCTTGGTCTCGTTTTGCTCGCACTCTGGGCAGATGTGATTTTCGTGTTGGATACATGCAACAGTAATTTGACGCAGTTTTGATACCTCCGACTTAAATATAGAAATCACGAATCTGGCTATAATTTGCTTTGCAAAAATATTCGTGGCCATTAGCGAGACTCCGCCGCCGGAAAAGGAGCAACAAATTCGTAGAAATCTCGACACGCGCAAATGTGATTGAATATTTTGAGGATATTTTTAATACCTATATAGACAAATTTCACGCAACTGACAGAAAACAGCAAATTGTACCCTAATATCGAATGGGAACAACGTTTTCACAGATTGGTCGATTTATGTGAATAAATAAAATTCTTATTCTTTACAAAATTGTTGTAAGAATGATATTGATGTAACATAGACTTTCTATTCCTTATGTTATTAACAAACTAGAGAATTAAAAATTCTCGTAAGACAAAACTCCAACAAAAATCAAAGCTTCGAATTTCGAAAATACTTTTATATTTCTTTCTATTAAAAACTATAGTATTAGTATAGTAACTTATAGTATAGTATAGTAACTTATGAAAAAGTTCTGGAATTATCTCAAACCGTGATTTAATCGTTAAAAATTTAATTTCTCGGTAATATAACAGGAATCAGTTTGAATCGACTGGTTCCAAATGCTGATTATAAAAAATTCGAGTTCACCTGTATTGTCACTGTTGATTCATTGTACGTGATAATTCGACGTAGAACATTGTTTCGTAGAACATTGCGAAATTATTATAGATGAACCAAAAACATCAGGCGTCATTTCTCGTGCGCCTCGCTGGAATTTTGAAACTCCAACGTAATACGCAATCTGTTAAATAAAGAGAAAATCAGGGGTTACTTGAATCATTTTCTGCGCAGACGTTTCTGTGGAACTAGAGTGAATCGAATTTTCCGAACTCACGCGAACATTTGTCTTAATAAGCATCGCTCTGTTCGTGTAGTTTTAAGAAACTTCCTCTCCACGCGAATTCGTGCTGTTCTCTTCTCGCCGCATGTTTCGCACTCGTTCGTTTCCAAGATACAAAACGCAAATCACAGTTCGTGTTTCTAATTGTATGCCTCGATACGTAAACATCAATCGTTTCGCGACGGATGGATCCCGCAGCCGGTAATTAGATTGTGGTACTTTTTGCCAGATGTATTTACGTTATTACACATTATACAAAACGTTGCGACGCCGTTACTAACAATTCGCATGGTCTCGTCGTTCCACGGGTCCATCGGCGGAGGGGGACGGGATAGAGGGGGTGGTTCTTCAGTCTCAATTATCTTTTCTGCGAATGCCCCACGAATCTACGATGTCCGATGTAATTGCTCTATAATTTTTTTAACTACTTAAATGTGCTACGACCGCGTAATTCTTATCCGAGGGAAGTATAGACTGCACAGTAGCTACTATGAATCGCCGCGTAATTACAGTAGCGATTTGTTATTTCCATGACGGTGGCTGTAAAACTTTCGTGAAATTAATTTTACTAGCGAATTAATGAAATTAATACTCGTATTTAATTATACACGGAGCCGGGAAATGTGACATAAAACCTATACGTCACGGTTGTTACGTATCGAGATTTTTCTGCATGTTCATAGTGATTCTTTTTGATCCCTTCGCGACCCTTAAATCAAAATTAAAATGTACTTGTTTCTTCTTTCAACAACTTTTACAAGTTAATAGAAATATGACATTGTAAGTGCATGAAGCGTGAAAAAAACAACTGATTCCTTACACCTTAACAATAACAATTTAAGCACTTTTAGAGAAGTGACTAGATATACCAACGCACTATAGAGGAATATATTCATCAACACAGTGGTATTAATTAAAACATCATTACTCTTCAGCATTGATTGAGGAAGCGTTCAGTATGTAGCGACTTGTTTTTACAAGACTATGGAAATAGACACGTAATTAAGCGAGACAATGTATAGAGCTAGTTTCTTTCGTTATGAAGTTAATTACTATCCTCACTCTTAGCGACGTATCACTGTCTCCTTTTCGGAACGTAACACCTTATGCGATGACCATTTCATAGAATCAGTGTTTTTGTCGCACTTTGCTTCGTCACCTCTCTGTGCTCTTCTTACGCCTTTCCCGGTTTCTTTCGTTTCCCCCTATTCCACTCACGTTCTCTTTCTTCCCGACCTTCTTCGTCCCGCAATTGTAACGCTCGAGTTCTCTTTTGTTCCTTCTGGCTCCCAGTCTCTCTTTCCCTATCCAGGCCTCTCTTTCCATCTAGTTAAACCAAGAATAACTTAAAAGCAGGGCACGATCCTCCGTGATCCGAACCTTCACGGGGTTCTCGAGGAAAATACCTCAATGTCTTGACCGCTTGACGCGTTCTTTAGACCAACCGAGTATTAAAGGCTAATTCAAACCCCTTTCCTTCAATCGGACGTCTTTATAGCCCGGGTAGCACAGTGAACCGTGGGCTGATTCCTACGGTCAAACGCTACAGGCGTTTGATCTGCGAGAATCAAAACTTCGAGATACACGGCACCAGTATACGAGCAGCCATAACGTTTACGCATCGAACGTTATGCTTATTTCTTTATGGAGAAATTTTATATACGAGATTCTCGAGCAATCTTTGCGCAGTATAAAAATGTCCTGAATTGATTACGAGAGGCTCGAGACACTACTCTGTTTTATTGCATAAATCCCGTATTTCAGTCATTGTTATATTGCGAATTTTTGTGCAAGCATGAATTTTCCTTCAACTGATTTATAATAAGTGAAAGGGAAGAAAATCGTAATTAATTCTTCCAAGTACTTTATAATACCGAATTTTAGTACTACAAATGCATAAATGTCGCTATCTGTTTATGAGATTGTAATTAACGTTTTACAGATAATGAATGACGTGTAACCTTTTTATTTAGTTTCATATAACCTCAAAATCAGATTTATAAAATATTAAAAGTGGCTTATAGAATATTAAAAGAGGTTCGAATAAAAAAGTTAAGAAACGAGAATTCTTTATTTTCTTTATCGTTGTCTTTCCAAGTAAGAGAAAAATTAAAAAAGAAGCATTTTAATAATCGTCTGGAAGATTAGTTAATCTATTACTTAAGAAAACTTCGAGTCGTTTAGTTAAGTTTTAAAATAAGTTATTGCGTTTTAAGAGGTTTACGAACGCGTTTGTGGGACACCGTATATGGTACATTAAATAAAACAGTTACACGTAGCACGATCTGTAACAGGATAAAACAATGGAATCGTTGACACTATTATAAACAAATACATACATCAATCATTTTTCGAGCATCGACGTGCTCGGATATTAATGCGAGTCACCGCAGCTCCAACGTTCGTGGGCGGTGGTACTGTGAGGTTTTTTGCTGCGTGTAACTGCCACAGTCAGAGATCATTTCGATAAAGGGGTTGCAGTGGAATATTCCTGCTGTTGTAATTTGCTATACCTTTGTTCCAATGAAGCAAAGCCGAACGACTGCACTTGGGCAAATTATTAATCCTGCGAGGACTAACTACACGCTTTGATGCTAAGCAAGTTATGTGCCTGTGTAAAATAACCATTTGTTTCGAAGCCTTTATCGAATAGACAAATTATTATCGTAATGTAATTCCGTCAAAGCATTCTAGATAAGACGAATAATGTATTTGAAACAATTTAAAACAGAAAACTACGAGTAGAACGAATCGTTTTTAATGTTGATAGCGACAACATTCTCAATCGAAGGATCCACTTCTGATATTGTCGTCGAATGTGTCTTAATGGTCATTGTTCGTGCGAGATATTTGCTTCGGATCTGTTTTATTGTATGATTTCTGATTGGTCTAAGATGATAAACCATCGATCGAACATAGTAATGCGATTCTTCGATATCTCTACACTTTTCTGTTTGAAATATCCATCCAATCATCGGTCAAAATTCTCTTTTTTCGTTGAACTCGTCCTGGGTTTCTTGCCGTACGGAATGCGCTGCGCCATCATTACAAGCACGAAGAACTTTTATTCTGCTATGCCCTCCCAACGAAGCCTGTCTTCGCACATTGGCCGCAGGCAATTTATAATTTCGTGTCGCGATCCGTGGCAAAGCGAAATTTATTTCATGCGTTCGAAACTAGTGATTACGAATATTATTTGCAGATAATACTGTTAAATCATTTCTTACAACGGATCATACAAATTGTATTAATTAATTATAGAAACTAGCTCTAAAAATATCTTTACGTAATTTTCGGATCGTAAAATTCGAATTTATTAATTGTAGAAACCAGTTGCAAATACATAATTTTCTAAATTGTTTTCAATTTTGTATAACCACCTTCATTAAACGCGTGAACGTTATCAATTATTATTTTCATTTAAAGTTTATTCTAATGTACCTCGATACTTTGTTTCGAGAATTATTATTTTAAAAATTGTATGATTGTAACTAAATTGTTTTTTTATTATCTCAGAAGAGAAAACATTCTATTCTTTAAAATGGGAATACAACGAATTTATCGATCGTTATGTCGTAAAACAATTTCCATAAACAAAAGTGTACGCCTATGTATTTTGTAACACGTTTTAATTGCAACGAGTAAAAATATCTCCTGTTACAGTATACCAGTCTTACCATCGCAATATGTCTGCCTCTTTAGAGTTGCATTATTATGCCCACTGTTCGACGGGGTAAGACAACGCTCGAGGAATCGCGCTTCAATCTTATCCGAACGGGAAAGGAGGGGATAATTATGTGCAAGTAAGAGGGGAAAGACAGAAACGAAACGCCGGTAAACGGAACGATGGAAACGGAACGCTATTTAACTTTCAGTGATTCGACTATAAAAACGCAAACCTGCCACATAATTCACCCATACGTGAAGAAAGTCTTTATATGCACAACATTTAATTATATCATATTTACGTAATCTGTCATTTTTGAGATTCGCTCTCTATACTTAATAAGCATTTTGAAATACATTCTATTGTAATATGCACATTAATTGAATTACCTTTGTTTTATGAAAAGTTTTATGATTGGTACTCAATACTTGAATTAATAAATAAAGTGACGTTAATAAAAAATATAAAACCGGTCATTTTGATGGCTATGGTTCGTTTAGTATTAATCTTTAGACTGTTTCGTTGCCAAATATACATACCAAATCACTAATATTCTACCATATTTTAAAGAAGAGGTACTTTTTTTCAAATTTAGTCCATCCTCCATTCTCCCAAATATTATTGACTCTATTTAGCATCATGCTGCCAATCTAAAAATTGAAAAACACAAAATTGTTAATTTTGTTGAAAATTGAGATTCGACCGTGAAGCTACCTGTCTGTATAATCGATGGATAAATAAAACGAAGCTGCGAATCGTAAAAATGATCGATTTCTAGTCACCTGTTTCGAGGCTGATCAATTCGGGTAGATTTACGAGCTACCTCGAAACAATTCAGTCCAGCTGCCCCGCGCAGGGGTCGACCGGCGTTGCCCGGCATCTCCGGAACGCGTAAAATCCGTTTCCACCGCAACGACGACAGTTGTCGTGGTTCAATCAGTAAATTCAACCGCAAGTAAAGTACCTCCAGGATATCGCGTGTGCACACGTATCTGTCGCTGACTATCGGACGATGAATCTACTCCCAGGACGTTTTACGATCGTCCTTCCACCCCTGGCACTCCTAAACTCAACAGCCTCCCCCGCAACTCGGTGTTTTCCCTCGTCAACGGCGCAGTATACTTTCCGGCTTGCCTCAATTATACGTAAGCGAGCAACCGGCGTCGTTCCTTTACGGGAAAGTAAGTGTGTTGACGCTTCCAACCTCTTCTCGGCCGACCACGGAAAAATCATATTCAATATCGATGTAAATTGCTTAATTCTTCTCGCGTCGGACGGCGTCGCACGGTGGTCCACGTTTTAATGGGCCTATTACTTCTGCGTTTAATATTCCCTGAGTTATACCCGTTATTCCTGGGAACTACTAGAATCTTTACTACTTATTTCAGTCGCGGCATCGTTCCGGAGACGGTCTAGGTATGTAATTGGAGTCGAACAGGGTCCAATTGACACTTTTCTGGCATCGAAAGAATCCAATTTTACCTTTGTACGGAATTTTTAAGGCGCTTGATATCAATGATACTAAACCAATGATAGAAACCATCAATGATACTAAAAAATGATTCAAAAGAAATTTGACAGTAATTTAGAAAATTAATTTAATATTGATAAGATTTTTCTAGCTGAACGCATCGAGGACATATGAATCCGAAGAATAAATTCATTTCATTTACTGTTTACAATTTATGCGATTCATTGTCGGTCATTTCATATGCGTTGAAAAATACACAACCAGGTATCTGTTGCAAAATTTTGCTGATAGAGGTTATTAACATTGCTAAATTCGTTTTAATATTAGCATCGATATGCAACATGAAAAGTATACATTTACAGTAGTTAAGACACAAAAGTTCATAACTTCTAACGTCTCAAAAATATTCTTGAGTTGTTCAGCGGGCTTCAGGTGAACCGTACTATGCATATAAGGAATACGTCGGAATCCGCAGGTGCAAAAGGAACTGCCCGACTGCGTTCAATAGACCGGGTTTCTGTGACAAAATCAGGTTGAATAAACGGAGTCCCAATAAATGAGCTTTTATAGTGACTCGAAAACTATAAATCGTCGACTGAAAAGGGACAACCTACGTAACGACCGCATAAATATATTAATTATGCAGGTTTTAGGATAAGCAGAACGATTTTGTGCAGAAACTTGTAACGATATTTATCTCGCCGTTGGCATAAAAACTTCGAGCCACAGCTCCATAAACCGAGAGAGAGAGTGAGAGGAAGAGAGAGAGAGGGAGATGTGTAAAATATTTTATTTTTCATCGAATGGTTACCAACGGCGCTTCGGTTATCTATAAAGTGAGAACGCTAGGGTATGGGTGCAAGGGACTGTTTATGTAAAATCAAGGAAAGGAAAATATTAAATATAAGCCTCGTGTGTATATATCAAGTCCTTTTTGCGTGGCGAGATTCGTTTTACGACTTGAACGCTGTTTGCACAGGCATTCGCACTTACACTCCTATGGCTACGTTCTCCACTTTGCAACTGCGGCATAGTCATTCAAGAATGCGCAAATTGAATTATTGAAGTATTCACGGCTTCTAGTTTAACTGCATCCTACATACATAAAGAAATTCGATGCACGTCTAATTTAGCAGTGTGCTCTTACGTATGACTTCCAGTCCAACACGGAATTAAAAATTGCTTTTACAATCAGTGTTTATTATAAAAAAATCGTTTACACAATTTCTAATCGGGTGTAGAAAAAAATCAATAGATCTTTATTAAATCAGATATCATTCTAAATTTCAATATTTTCCTGGCATTTTGTAATACTAATTTCGAAACCTAGTAGAGTGTCGCATTAACAAAAGACATTCTCATCAGTTCGTATAACTGAATAGTTTCACGAAGCTGCGGATTCGAATTGCTGACATAATTGCGCCCGTTTTTGTCGTGCATAAACGTACGTAACGTTTCCGGTTGTGCACTTGGCTAATTTTACGTTTCCTCCAGTAACAGCTAATATCGTCCACATGCATCAAGAAATCTAGATAATACTAACATCATAAAAGCGTAATCACTGACACCATTTGTATCGCAATGGATCCATTGATCGATATAGATTCGTCAGAAACAAGTTACACGTTGTTCAGCTCAGCTCAGTATACGATTTGACTTTTAAATCATAAAATGATAATTAGTCTTTATCCAAATCTACAATTATATATTTTTTCTTACTTTTACTTAATAAAGGTGCTGATAAAACTGGGACATCCTGCTACAAACACACACATATTTGCTTTCCTCTTCAATATACAGTTTCGAAAGTATGGTTGTACTTCTTTATATTTTCTAAAAATATTTGTATAAAAGATCTTCTAACGGAATAACATTACACCTCACTCATGTTCGTATATGTAGATATTTCAAATAAGAAACATATTTGGAATATAATTGAAGTGTAAATTGAAATAATCTTAACAACAATCTGATATAAGCAAATTTTTCTCTCCTACCTGAAAGTTATCTTTATCTGTCCTTACTTGAACGTAGAATTTGAAAATATATTTCAACCTTTTGTTTTGTAATTGTTCTCTAGCAGTCCTCTTGGGTGGTCACAGTGTAATAGTCGAATCAGGGAAGGAATCGATTAAGGTTAAGGCGGTAGAAGCGGGTTAAGGAAACAAATTTCTTACCAAATACACGATTGCCGTGAGTTTCCTGTTAGCAGACGTATTGGTTCGGATAGATCCGTGGCGGAGAGCGATGATTCAAGCGATCATCGGCATCACGGCCACCGATAAATGGCGCGCTCAAATGCGCGACAGTTCGCGCGGGCAAGGTTCTCAATGACAACGTCGACGTCGGTGTCGGTGCATCGTCCACGTAGGTAATTTCTACACGGCGGTCGGATGGATTCAATCGTAAAACCTCGACGTCCGTCTAAACCCGCGTGCCACCTCCACACTCGTCCAACCACCACTCTTCGGCGAAAAACCCCTCGCCCTCCTGACTGCTCGACGTGTCTCCTCCCCGCGCCAGGGACGTGCCCCCTCCCAGCCAGTACCCGCAGGCCACCATGCATCTCGTCGGTGTGCCGCTGCTACCAGCACTCTTAGTGAGTTACGGACCGCATGCCAGCGCGCGTCGAACGAACCGTCGGTGTCGCGACTTTTCCAGAATTTCACCGTCTAGATTCTCCTATAAACCTATAATAGAATCCGCCGCATGTTCGCGCCACCGCCGCGTTCGATGGCGTTGTGATAGCGGAGAGTCTCCACGCCATGATCCCGCAACGTTCTTCTCGTTAAGTTTTCGCGCGAAGAAGCTTATAGTCTTGAACAACAACGACGACGACGACGACGACGACGATTACTACTACTACTACTACTACTACGACGACGCCCGATCAAGATAAAACGGTGAGGTTTCTCTTCAGGGCTGAAGACTTTCGCGCACGAACCGAGCTGGTTCCGCTAAGTTTTCTCGGCGAGGCAAGTTTCGCGCGATCTAGCGTGAACCGACGGAAGTCCTAATGCAACAGCAACGAAACGAGATTCAACGTGCGTTGATGTATTCCGATGGAGAGGAATATTGTGCCGCGGTATAAGAGAGGGAAATCAAAGAGCAGGAGGGGGTCGGAGTGACACGCGGGACACTGCCAAGTCGCGCGGGGCTAGGAGACAATTGAAGTGCGCGTGTGCGAAAAGTGCGCGCCGCGCGGCCCTCAACCGCGGTCTCGTTGTTGTGCTTTTTCTGCGGAACTGCATGCGTAATCTTTCTCTTTCTCTTCCTCTCTCGCAACTACTTAGAAGTACACTTCTCGAACCGTTGTTGCTTCGTGCTCGTCGATAATAGCAACTGAGCCTAGTGGACAGAGGAAGTATCAGTCGCCGCGCTACATGAACCGGCGAATGAACGGACGAACAAACAATTAACGACGAATAACCGGAAGATAGCTGGTGGTACGGTAACCGTTACGTTTCGAGTGTGTTAATCGCGATGTGTGCACGTGAGGAAAAAGGACAGCGGGAAACGCAAACTCGTTGAATTGTTTGCGCGCGCGTGGTACTGCTCGCGCGCAAATACGACACGAGGTTGGAACACGTCGCGTGGTATAAAGTAGTGTTGCCGCATCCGGTAGCAAGGCGCGCATAACGCGATAATTTTTCGAAGAAACCCCCGCGATCTGATGGACATGGAAAACTTCGATATATAGTGTAATTGGTGGTGTTCTCTCGCGAAAATTGTGGCATGATATACCGTGATTAACGGTTGTACGTGAGTTCACTGATCGCTGGAATGAACTCTGCTAAGCACAACAGCGCTGATAAGAAAGAACGTCTTGCTCACCTAACACCAGGTAAAAAGCTACTGCATTTTTTACGGAACGGTTATTGTGCAGCGTCTGTCGCATGCTCTTGTCTCGGAACGATTATCGGGTTAAAATGCGTAATTGATCGACCGGCAAATACATTTTTGTTTCTCGCGTTGCTTTATCTTACGATCGCTGAAAAATATGACAGAAACCGCCGGACGCCATCTTTTGTTCGTCTAATCGATCGTTCGAGCGATTATTTTTCAAAGCGAGTTCGTTTTTTTCGAATTCGTCCATGGATCTAGAATTGTATGCGTTTTGTTCGTGACTGTAATAGAAAATGTTTCGAACGTTATGATACGACGTTCTCTTATCTAACGATAACGTTTACGCGAATACCGCTTTTTAACGATTGCCATGAATATGCAGTCCTGTCCACGCAAGAAAACACTCGTGCAGTTCCATACATATACATATTCAGCACGCGATTAGATTTCGACATCTTTGTCACGATTCGAATGTTCCACCACGAAAACGCTCTTGATTACGAACACGCGCATATTACTTCGGCTGAGAGGTGTACGCCATTTTTTATTGCTCCGTTCACGGTCGTCGAATACGACTCGAGCTATGAAAATGAACCGTCTATGAACTGCGGCGACGTCGTAACAACTTTTTACATTGTAGCAATATTGCGGAGCCAATGGAGAAGCGTGGTTTATCGTGCCCGGCAATCGGTGGCTGGCACGCCGATAACTATAGTTATCCTTTAACTCTAAAGCGTAATTCATTTTCAACGTGCATGCGATCAGAAATTGATGTAATTTAAACTAGAAATATTTCAAACGTTACTAACATTCCGGCTTTTATTTAGTTCACGTGAGAACTTTTTAATATGACGCGGAGTTTCTTGAATGTTCTCAGTTTAGTGACTTGAAACGGGAAGTTTATTATACCTTTGTAGTACATTTTCAATGTACATACTTCTTACTTAGTTGGTAGCGTTGACACTGGCACTTTTTCTTATCATTAAGCCTTAAATCTTAACATCACATTTAAAGTGATTTTAACACGATACTCTCGCGTGATCACTGCAGACGATTTCTTCAATGTGTCTATACTCACAATCGTTTAATATTTCATCTTCAACATACCATTTGATCTTTCTAACCAACTGAAAGTCCTTAGAAAAAAACATTTTCTACCACCAACGTAGTTTCAGTTCATCACTGGTTTCCAAAACGAGAAACAAATAGTTTCGATTGTGCATCTCGATTCCCATCGTTGCCTTCTGCGTTTGAAAGGGTCCGATGGAAAAACCGTAGGGCAATCTCGCGCGTGCACCAAAAGATCCGTCATGGCGGATCGTGGACGCCCGTCGTGTCAGTTTCCCGTCGCCTAAACCTGCGGATTCAACGGTGATGAAAGCGTGCAACAAAAGGAAAACCGCGATTGACCACGGTCGTGTCGTCGAAACACGAGAACTCGCCGAACCGATCATCGACGATCGTGCAACGTTATTTCTTGTCGGCGAACACGATCTCCAATAAAGAGTTTGATCTTCACGGTGAAGACTCGCCGCCGAAAAAAAGATGAAACGCGGCCCGGGAAGGCCTTCGACTCACGTTTCGCTCGAAATTGTTCGATACGGTCTGATATTGCAGAAAGAAAGAACAAGATAGGATAGAGGGGGAGAAGTGGTGGACCGAGGGGGGAGAGAAAGAGGGTGGTGGTGTGGACGGGAGGAAGAGGTGGGGGAGGAGGCGGAGTCGATAAGAAGAGCGTGTCTCGCCGGTTTTGCGTGCAATTAGATGAGGTTGCTCTTCGGCGATCATCCTTGGTGCACCGTGTCGCTGGCCGCGAGATAACGACGCGCGTACTCCCGCGACTTCCGAGGAAGTTTCCCCGTTTCGCGATTAGTATGGCACTACAGTTACATTGTCGCGTTGACGAAGATACATTCTTCGGATGCTGGTCGACCGTGAGAAAGGTCGCTGTTTCTCCCGCCGGCTAAAATGTGGCGCGGCGCCTTTGATCTTGGCGAGCGCATTACGCTTCATTTGTATCGAAATGAAGAGACCGCGTCCGACAGCGAGGAACCACCATGAAAACGCGAACCGACCGATGAAGTCGCGTCGGTCGACGACTTCTCGCGCAATCGGCAGAGAACCGTGGGACTTTGAAGCGAAGAAGACTAAAATGATACCTTGTAAACTACAGCCAATCCTTTTAAAATGCGGAATTCTGAAAACGCGGTACGATGATAACTATAATTCTCCGTAACGTCATGTTCTGACAAAGTTAACCCTTCGAGTATTATAGACTGATACACGTACGCGCACTGCGTAAGCTATCACTGAACGAATCAACCGTGTTATAGGAGGGCCGACTATAGCTTCCGGCGCTACCGGAAGCCGTTCCTCGGCTGGCTCCACCGCTTTCCTTTTCATTTTTAATATTTCACACACTTTTATTTTATTCTTTCATGTTTTTTATTGGTACGATCAATTGATTTCTTGCTCTTTTTGATTGCTTTCCAAATTTTGTAATTGTGATGTAATTTTTAGTGTTCCAAGAGAAGTGTACCTAGTTTAAATGGAAGAACTAGATTTTTATTTTCTAAGCAAATGGTAAGAAATAGAAATTATAGAAATAGTGTAACAATTTCTGTCTTTTAATTTATACTCAATTTTTTCATTATTGTCATAAATGCACGAAAGTCGCAGTGCAGTCGGACTATAACTCCATTTCATAGTTCTTCATGACGTTTTTTCAACTTCCAAACGTTCACTCTTACATAAATTAAAATTAACATAAATTACATAAATTCACGGTATAGTAGCCATTTCCATTTCTGACCACAGAAATCTACGTAAACCTAGTATTTGCTCGAAGAAGAAACGCGTAGCAACAGCAAGAAAGAACCAATAGTATAAATATAAATGAAGATTTGATTACCATATTGTCGAAGGTATGAATAATTCCAGCGATGAAGATAATAATTATAAGGTTCGATTTGACAGGCTAATTGCAATACGTTTATGCAAGTCTTTAGAAGCTTGTTCATAACAATTCGCGATCTTCTTCTAGGAAAATATAGCGGAATACCTAATTATTATTTATTCGATGTTATATGTGTAATTACGTATACTTTGACTTTTACGCGTACAATATACATGTTCGTTATTGATTCATACATCGCGCAACATCTGACCAGCAAGCCATGCGTTTTGTTACTTTGTCCAATGTGCGATAAGATATTATACACTGACGTTCTGAAACATGATTTCATCAGCGACAACAATTTTTACAATGAAGATTATTCATACACAAGAGGTCACAGTTGAATAAATTTCCATTGTCGACGTACCGCATAAAAGCTTTACTAACATTTATTAGCGAAACCACATACCAAAGTCTTCCACATATCTTGCTTATATAATATGCATAGAAGTTGATAAAGTGTAATTTGTTTATTGTGTGAAATTATTATTTTCTAGTAAAAATAAAGATTAGATTCGCATAAAAGTTTTATTTCAGTTTAGAAATTTATTTAGTACTATTAATCCTAGGTTGCAGTTTGATAGCGTTTGCAAGGGTCGATATAGAAATTTTCTTTACTTTAATTGGTTGACAGTTCATTGCTGACACAGGATCCTCTGCGAATTGAATGCGCAGTAAAATGGTGGAGATGTGCGCACCAGCTTAGAGAGCAAGAAAAGCGTACAGGAATAAGTCCCATTATTGTACATTGTTCCATTCGATTTTTCTCGACTGTTTGTATCGTTGCGTATGCATACAGTTCGTATCCCGAGTATGATAATAATCGTAGTGCACATAAATTTAAAAACGTACATGAAATTAACTATTAATACGTCCACGAAGCAAAACTAGCGAACACGTACAATCATCTAGCATTATATTCTGCATCCACAGAAAATTAGAGCTTAGATCGTGAGGTACTCTTTTATCCACCTTCGCATCGAGGAACGAAGAGTTTCGTTGGACGGTTCCCGATTTTGTATCTAGGAGATCTGAGATTGCAGTCCCTGATTCCGTTTGCCGCGCCGAGCCACGGTCTATTCCATATTTAATAATACTTTGTCCAGTCGGACAACGTTAACACTAATTTAATTTCCTACCGAATTTACCTAAATTACTGTCTCCTGTTTCCATTAAGCTGCCTTAAGGTCCGCTAACTGGTTTTCATTATGCAAGATGTGGGTCTGTGCCTCCCTGCTTCTGCATTCTTTTTTTTCATCGCTCGGTACCTGTGCCTCCTGAATAAATTTGTCGGCGATCTTTTTCCAAAGACACCGACCCGGCTCTCGAAACGTTCGATTTTTAACTGTTGTAAATTTGTGTAAGAATAAGACTCCGTTGACACTGTTTCCGCTGCGAAGACACAATGGCATCTAGTAGGGTATGTACGAGAAAAATTGCATGCTGCATTCGTCAACTAATATTCTTCGTCAGACATACATTATCAACTTTTCTTTTGCATGATACAATGTAGGCCATGATTTAGGGTTGAATTATTCTTATGAACATATTCGGATGTCGTTAACACTTTGATTGTCACCTATAAAATTGGATAGAGAATTATATTTAAGAAAATTCGAATCAAAGAGGCAAGTTGTATGGCTTTAATTATATTTTCAACATTCTTATTTTTTGTGGATTCTAATAAAATTAGGAACATGTAATAGACTGATTTACATATTAATTATCAAAACGGAGATATTAATTTTGACATCCACACATGAATGAGGCGGTAGTCAAAATGTTAATGAAATATATTACTTGTTTCGAAACCAGGCATGTTATGGAATCGTTATGGGTTGGAGAAATTCGGGCGGGATTCCGATATATTTCACTTGAGATCTTGAGATTCCCGAGTGTTTCGGGCCCCGAAAGTTTAGAGGTTGGGCACGGGTCTCGAACTCTACGCATGAATGGGGTACGTAAGTGACTTGAGTGGTTTCAAATAACGCTCCATAATTCACTAGCGTCGCACGCGATCGGTTCGGGATCCAGTTGTCAACTATGTATTGGAAGTATAAAAGGAAAATAGAGTAGTAATGATGTGATAAGTCTTAGATAATATTTGAAAATTTTAATATAGAATAGCTTGCATACTTTGCACTTATGTAAACTTTAAATAAGAATTTGAATAAAGAATACATTCTTAGCAATAATATATATATGAAGATCGCATAGCAGTTTGCGAATTTGCCGTCGAATTGCCGCCTCGTATATACTACTTGATATAGATCATTGTATTGTTGAAACGTGATGACAGAATTCTATAGTAGGATGTTTTTCCGACGGCAAATTGTTGCGGCGGCGAATCGCCGCAAACCGCTCATCTGGTACCGGCTTATGGGCACGAACGAGATGACCGTACGTTTTTTATTTAAGAGAACAATCCTTTATTCCACTGCTCCTTCCTTTCAATTTATTTGTCTTATGGATTGTGGCATTCTGTCTATTATTTCGTGAATGAATTCATTTTATCCTTTATTTTGACAATGTAAATGACCGCAACCTATTTGGTGATGTTTCGTATTATTAAATATTGTTACCAGTGATCCAAAAATAGAGTCAACATAATGAATCTTGTCAACACATGTAGGCGGAATTGTTTGAATTATTCACTGCTACGAACCATTTCATTATTCAACAATATCTCGACATTTATATAAAATACAACTGATATAGGATTGGATATAGCTCCGTAGATTTTTCAGACATATAATGTATTAAAAAAAGGATCGTTCTCATGGAAAGTACAAAAATTATATTCAAGATTCTGTCAGTTTGCTTCATAATTTTTAATATATCATTAAAAAATTCACTGAGAAGAATATGTAGCTTTATTATTTCTATAACATTATAGTCTTCATTGTTCTCAGCAAATGATATAAATTTATTCAGCGTATTCAATTTCACTGTCAAGAAATATTAGTTACGTTATCTTTCCGTTCGTCATTGTTCATGTTTTTAACACTGCGGATTTATCTCACATTTACCAGGGTAATTACTTGAGACATTAGATGTGGAAATTATATATTTTTCTACATAAATGGACTCGTTATAAAAATATTACCGACAAATAAGCAATATTACCATGACGACTGAAATGTGCATGTACATTTGTCAAAACCTGCAAGCACTTATTAACATAATGAATTGGTTCGCAAAATTGACACGATCGAACAAAAACTAAGGTTAATACTAGACATGCGGATTTTTGTGTACTCATCGCATGTGGAAATGTATACATTACAAGAATAAAGAATATTTTGCTTCTAATCTTATTCAAAGTAACTTTTTAGTCATTGAAACAATTTTTCTGTCATTTAAATTGTCGTAAAATGAACTGTGAAAACTGAAAGTTGTACAGAGGTCCACAGTTTACATATTACATCGTAGTGTTATCTTTATTGGCACAGTTTTAACTAAAATAAAATTAACGCTTCATACTTTGATGGATTTGTAGGTTACTAAGTTGAACAGTTCCAGGAATACTAGTTTTTTCGACGAATATCTTAGAATAACGATTCGTTAGGCGTTTCTTTCAGTAATTAAGACTTCAATCCGACTGGACGCGTTGAAGTGAACAACTTTATGCGTAAAATAGTTTGAACAGTCGGCTAATTGCTTTTGATTAATCCGTTTTATCAATCTGAGAGTATCTGTTAATGGTATTTATCGTCTCGTTTCACTATGCAGTCGATAAGATCATAACCGGATGTGGTCCCGTAGGTCACTAATTGAATGGCTCTGCTACAAGCCTAATGCAGTACGGCGACGCGCCCGGCAGTTTGATAAATGAATTTCACGTACAGATATCTCGGCATGGATTGAAACTGATTACACTGATTAAATGATCATACCCCGTTTTCAACGTGAAAGCACTGTTTGAACCCGGCCGCATTTTAACCGACGTAATTGCGTCATTTACCGTTCATTTACGTCGACAATTAGCACCGTATCGTGGCTAGAAAAGAATTGCATACTAACTGTGTCGATCAAACCGTAACAGAATCAAATTGTGGTTAAGTGCATAACGTTGTATCTGAGCACATTAATTGTTCATAAAGTGTTCAAGCTTGTCAACGTTTGATTTTTGAGTCTTTTAATTAGAAAATATCGTTTAACTATTTGCACTCGAAACTACTTCAATTCTAAATTGAAGACATTTTCTGAGCAACAATATTTCCATCTCGAATAATCTACTGCATCTTATTTATATAGAATTAAATATAAAAAATTTACATTTTTAACCGTGCTTGAAATATAAACAAATTTAATACTATCATAGTTATTTTAAAACGTGGTATAACAACTTTTAATGATTCTAAAAGGCCACCAATCGAGTGCAAAGAAACAAACTATAGGTTCCTTTTCTCACAGATAATTCGATCGATTACAACGGTATTGTCGTATATAATTTTGTATATTGACACAAGAGCAAGACGAAAATTATAGCCTAAACAAAATACAGGCGATCCTATTCTTCCAATGCGATAAGAAATGTCGCGTCGAATGACCTAATGTTTACAGTGCAGCGAGGTATCCGTAATCTCGCGATGCATACAAGGAGACCAGCGCATTTTATGTCCCTCTTGTTAACGGAACGAATCGAACGGCATTCTAACAACAGCGTTACTTTGTTTCAGAAATAGAAATCTCAATCTAATGGACGAAGGATACTGAAGCCTGGGCTTATGTGTGTAAACGAGGCAGCACGTGACATGCTACGCTTCCGTATGCACAGAATGTAAGAATAAAGACGATCTGCGACCCTCGCTCGAACACCACCCAAGAATTGTTCTCAGCGACGATGAAAGGACCCCAGACCGGGGCCATTTGCGGTTTCTAAAACGAATTTTCGACTATAGTGACACACGGAACTGACTGATATTCGATCGGTTGGCGGAGCACCGGCAGTAAAGCATGGAGAACACTTCCTCGTCCTCGACGACAACAACGAGTTCGCGGGCACAGCGGAGTTGCGCACGATGTCGTAACCACCGATTGCACATCCCCGTGAAGGGACATAAGAGGTACTGCAAGTACCGCACCTGCTACTGTGAAAAGTGCAAGCTGACTGCGGACAGACAACGAGTCATGGCGAGACAGACCATGCTGAGAAGAGTCCTGGCTCAGGACGAGAACAAGGTCAAGGCTGCTGAAGAGGTCAGTCCTTCCTTGTTCCGTAGGGGTACTTTTCATAGTTCTTAGTTACAATCGTCGGTTGCGAGATTGCCGCGAGGTTGTAGTCGTTGTCAATTGCAAGATAAGAACGATGGTTTTCTTTAACCCTTAACTGTACGATTTTTTTCGATGCTGTGAATTTGTTCCCTCTTGTTTAATTACGGCCCAACGCAAAGGAATTGGAAATGGACTAGGAGCGGGGAGTGTTGCGTCGCGTCGCTCTTAGCGGCTCTTACTCCTTTTCTCCTTCCTTCGCGGTTAGAAAAGTGGGAGAAAGTTCTGAATGTTCTTACGGGTCGCGGGCCCTGAACCAGATACACTGCCTGCATTGTTAATATTTCCGATATATGTTCTTTTCTGATATTATTTTATGATTTATATTTCCGCAGTGCCTATTTCGTTAATCAGTATAAGTTACACTTCATGATGCATAATGTGTACTTTCTAGAATGGATTTATGATTCCTTGATAAGATAAGTGGCGTTGCAGCATTGGCGTTATATCTGCCAACTTAACAAATTTCATAAGGTTAACATCCCCTGTATCGAGTTACAAACGACGTTACAGAACGGTGGATACAATCTTCCAATGTGCAGCAGGTCGACTTGATGCATGTACCCCTCGACAATTTCATTTTATTTTATTGAACTTGATTACGCGAGTTCCGCGAGAGTAATAAAAGAATCTGATATGAACTGATATCGTCGGGCAGCGTCTTAAAGTAATCGTTTTTCACCGCACCGGACAGCTAGTTGCAGCGGTTATAACGTGCCGGTAGAACCAGCGTGTAGAGTGCAAAGGGTTAAATGAAATCCATCTTCTTAATGCTACAGCCAGGATATACATACGCAGGAAATACGAAGCCACGGTGGATGGTTCAAGGTATCGCGAATCTGAATACTTGAGTCATTCTTTACAAACAATGACCAAGCTGTTATAATTTACATATTCCGTCGGCGACTGTATTCTATTAATTGAGTCGTGTGAATCGGCCACGCGCAGCACAAGCAACACATGGCCGACGAAAGTAAATCACTGCGTTAAATCCCTGTGCTATCGGAATCGCGCAATTTTCCGAGTCACGTAGTTTCCACCCATTGTGATCTAACCACTTCGAGACATTCTAAATTTATTAACCCCTTACGCTGTGACGGGTCAAACCGGTGAGAAACCATCCCGAGATTTTGATAATAACAAGAATCAAGACACAACAAAAACAGAAATTGTTTCGCTGTTTTTTTAATTAAACCGCTTTCATAAATATTTCTTTTTAAATATATAATTTAATAAAGAATATCAGAGAATGTATACTTCTTGATCAGTTAGCTGTCTTTTACGAGTCCATTAAGAAATGATAACATTTTGTGTTACGACGAGCACACTCGTGGAAAAATGGCTAGCTGTATAAAAAGTCGTAATGTAAGGGGTTGAAATGCAAATGCGAATATTAATTAAAATACGTTTCGTACAAGATCTAAACGGTCGATGAGTGCGCGGTGAATAAGGGAAACGTAATGGTATACCTCTGTTACATGACTTCATTCACGTTCAGTGAGGTCTCATAATTTTTTCAGTCCAACTGGCAACCCGCGAAGGGATTTGTAACCGATAGCAAGGGGGAGTATTCTAATTAACCCTTTTAGTGCTGAACGACGATATATCGTCGATAATTTTGTCAAACGTTAAAATGGTTCAAATTCTATATAATACAATTGAAAAAAATGTTTATTTGGGCAGTTTTTATGGGCTTTTTCCGAAACCCTAGTAAATTCCTCAAATTCGTATGGTTATCTTCGTATAGGCATCGGTTTTCGTTCGGCACTAAAAGGGTTAAGTAAACTGCTGCTGGGGTAAACGTCGTATTACAGACTCGTTAATGAACGCAATCTTTTTAAACGGTTGCGGGACTGAAAACGGTGAACGCATGAATGATCTATGTCCGGTCGTCGTCATCGAATCGTTGATTTGAAATCGGCGATACCGTAATCACCTTGGCAAGAACCCCGACCGTGCTGTGATTATTTTGTGTCGAGGTACTTTTAACGTCGAGTTAACGGGCCCGTAATGCAGGGCAAATTACCGCTGTATGTTTCCTGCGCGCGCGCGCCGCCGCACAACCGCGATAATTTCACAGAAACCTCTTATCTTGCCCGGACTTGCGATCGTAATTGATCTTTTCCTAGCAGGTGGATCCACCACCGTTCCAGATCGAGGGTGATCGACTATCCACCGTACCTCAGCCGGCCAGAAGTTTGGAAGGTAGCTACGACAGTAGCAGCGGCGACTCGCCGATCAGTAATCACGGCGGCAACGGTGTACACACTGGTCTGGGCGGTGTCGTCACCATTCCAACTTCCAGACAGGTGCCCCCCTCGCATACCCACACTGGATCATCCAGCCATTTACCGCTGTGCCAGTTCGGTGAGCGACACTTTTACACTTCTCTTTTTTTCTTTCCTTCTGCAACTTTGCATTCGACACTTTTTAAACGTATAAGGATGTTCAAAACTTTGGGTAGCAATGATTGCTAATTTTAGATTGTGGTTCTTAGGGCAAGCATGAAGATTCTTGGGCCTCCATAAAGGTCGCAATATGACAATAATTTTCATGTTTCTCTTATCCTTTTCAAAAGGTTGTAAAATTAATTTTAACTACGAATTTACATTGTGATCATAATTGTAAGTGTTACTTAGAATTTTCTAAAATTTCTGCCAATATTAGCAGAGACTATTTTTAACGATTTCAGTGTTTTGTAGAGGTTTGAAAATAGTTTATTATTCATGGTATTTTAAATTTTGTCCACCGTGAAACATAGTCCAAACTGTCCGTGGTATTGTCTCCTCCTATTACCTATGTAATCTTCGTCTTCGGGGTTTGATGGGGTATCCGTCGTTAAATATTGGCTTCTCCCGGATCACAACGTATAACTTGCCAATAAAAATTAAAGACCTCTATTAGCGGTGCGCGAGCAGCATTGAATCGTGGCTGTTTAATATGCATAATACCCGTCGCCCGTTTACCGCGGTGCACCTGCTTGTTGATGAATATACATGTAATGTGTCTGTATGCGCACGTTGAAAACCAGGATCGCCTACCTGTTGCTTGCTCCGATTTCTAGTCATCTTCCTCCTTGAACGAAACTCAACCCCATCCGTGAAAAACATCATCATTCTCTAGCAACGTGTGCGCCGGAACTGTTGTTCAAGATTTACAATACGATCGCGACAGATGTCGAGACCTACGGGAGCTGGATTTCATTCGGATGTCTTCGGAGCACACCGCGAAGATTTACAAAAAGAACGGAAAGATTCTGTACTGATTAGAAAAAAATTACAGAGATTTATTTCTTGACTTCAATACGTTAAAAATGTTACAGTGCACATTGAAATTTTTCTGACTATTTTATAGTATTGTGCGTCGCACATTATTATCGTAAACGCTTGAAACTTGCAACTTATGCAAAACGACAGTCTGTTAAATCGTTGCATTTATAGAAAGCGTAGCACATGAATTTAATGGTGTAATTTTGTGGTGAATTTAATGGTCTCTGTGCGGTTTTTTTGATTGGATATAAACCTATTGCGTCAATTGCCCATATACGTTTACGCCAATTCCAAGATTCGAATCAGAATTATAGGCAAATCTGTTTTGATAGGGAAAGAACCGAGATTTCTACTTTTTCATGAGATGAGAATATTGAGTCCAGTATCTCATGCGTTATTCCTAAACCACGGGTTTAGCCGAGGGTGCATTTATTAAATTGCTGCCAATTATTCTTCTCCGCTCGTTAGTTCTTTCGCAGTGGTTTGCCGTGATGTCTTAATTGTATAGAATCTCGGATTCACCATTTGAATACGCCGAGCTATTTTTGCTCGGGTTTAGTAACTATTCCGGGTTTTTTTTGAGTTCATTTATTCCCTTTTGGCCTTAACTCGTTGATTATTTATGCAGGATGAAATTTGCGATCTCGCTCGATTCATATTTTTTTTTTAATTAGAGCGTATAAGAACAAATCTTTCCTTTGGCTACAATTACTAAAATTTATTGCAACATTAATTTTTGTCTTCAAAGCTAATTAATTTTGTTGAATCGAAACCATTAACTGCTTCCGTTGCATTTATTTCGTGTAACATTTGAAAATGCTAAAAATCTTGGCATTTAAATATTTTCATCCGCGTAACGATTTTAACATCGCAGTCGTCTGCACTTTCCATCTGTATGTGCTTATTGTGTAATCTGGCAATCGACAATCCGCCAAAGTGAAATCATTATGAATGAAATAATAATCGCCAGATAACTAGACCTCCCTTGTCGCAAACGCTAGGACAAAGGCCAGCATTCACTCGTTTTAATCAGTAGATTATCATAAATGCATGCGTGCTCCTGCGTACCGTCGCATTCTATGCAATTATCATACAAAATGTTATTTGATCAAGTCCGGTTAATGAAAGATCATCATTCTCTAGAGGAAACAATCGAACCGCTGTCTTCGATCTTCTTGGATTCAATGTTTGGTATTCCCTGCCTTATAATGCTTGAGATTCACGATTTCAAACAACGTAAAGGCTATATACCTTACGAATAATTTCTGTCATAGGATCGTTGACAAATGGTTTATTCAAGGGAATAAGTGGGAACAAGAGTGACAGAAATACGGTAAAATTTAAGATCAGGGACAACTCGATACTGTCTGACCAGTACGTGAATTTTTGTCGTTTCCGGTTCCCGAACATTTCGGGATTCTCGAAAATATTACGATCCTCAGAACTTTTTAATCTCGAAATGGGAATTCATAAAAATAACTATTTTATAGTTTTATTTATACGTCCAAATACTTAATACCTTATTTCCACACCATTTTGCAAATCTGAGAATTTTTGATTTTCTTAAAAAATATTGTTATGCGATAATCAGAGTGGAAGGGTTAAAATAAAGTGGTACAGTGAACTTCTCGAGATATATCGAGGAAAATGAAGCGCATAAGGAGATAAATACGATACCGCGATAAGTTTAGAAAGCTTCGGACTATTCCCAGGAAGACAATTCGCAGATTCGGTTCAGTCGGTGGCTCTAATTTGAGCGAAAGCCTCGGAACGCCCGGTATAACGGAGCGAATGTACTTATAACGTCGTTCACAGTGATCCTAACGAAATTCAAGCCACTCTTTCACTTGACAACCCGACCGAATGTTAACCCTGGTTTTACGAGCGTCCCCATTGGCCAGCGCGTCATTCGAACCCGGCTAATATAATACGAACTTATAACCAAAGCCGAAACCTAGGAGCTCGCTCTCTTGCTTTTATGACCTGGCTCGTTTTTAAAAGTTATCGTTATTTTGCTCGCTTTCGGATGAAATAGTTTGTTCACGGACGTAAACTGTTCGAAGGAGGCTAAAGTTCTGTGCGCGCGGGCTAACCACTAAAAGTTGAATCGACGCACACATACCGGCCCTTTCTCCCCCTCTGGTTCATTTGGCCAGGGGGCTCTCTCTCTCTCTCTCTCTCTCTCTCGCGCCGAGTTTCCTGACGATTTCCCACCGGGATGTCGTACGAACGATGCTAAAAATTTTTACGATCGCCGTACTGGATTGTCTCCTTTCATTGTTGTATTTTCATTGTTGCTCGTTCATCCGCGAATTTGGAAGGGACCGATGACGAATCTCTCTCGTCGCTCGTAAAGTCCTGTTCACGCTCGTTTGTCCGAGTACCTTGCATGCTCAGGCTTTAGGAAAGGGTTCCATCGAATCAGAAACTATGGCAGTTAGGTTTAATTGTTATCGATCGTTCGACGATTCTTGTTGTCACTGAAAGACTAAGTCCAGACTAAGAACAGAATCATTTTATGGTTGTAAATCTTTTCCACTCTTTTCACTTCTGTGAAAATAAGAAAGATGATACGAAAATGCACGCTCTTGTTATGTAGTGTCAAATCAATGTGAATATTGAAAAAGCATAATCAAATGCACTGAATATCACTTTTACATACGTTAAAATCTCAGCTATTATGGCCACAGTAGCTGAGTTTATCTCCTCTTCTCGAAATAATAAGTATTTGTAACAAATATCCAGAATATCCTGGAAGGAAAAATGAAAATAATTAAAATTAAAAGTTAGACAACAAAGAATAATGTAAATTGTATATAATTTAGAGTTCGTCACTTTCTCGCTACTGATGCCAATAACAGAATACCCATACTCTTCAAAATATTATTTGTTCCTACTAAAATATTTCAATATCTCGTTAAATTGTCATTATTTGACACATTTTCCGCCAACATTTGCCTATAATCGTTTAAGATTAATAAAACTAGAAGAGATTTAATTTCTTCTCGGTTCCGAGGTAGGCGAATACATTGTGAACAATTACCAGTGCTCACGAACGGTCTCATAGATGGAAAAGAATACCGTTTCATCGGTTGTTAAGCCGCTAATTGCGACGATGGCCGAGGCGGCAATGGTTACGGTAGGCCAATGCAGCGTCGGCGGCGGCTCTCGTCGAAGCCCATGGGAATTATGCTAATAAAATATTCACGGCGATTCCGACTCCTCTAATAATTGGTAATAACATAATTCCTCGAGGCTTCTGTCGTTTCTTCCGTGGTCCTTTGATGGGACACAGCTGATCCGAGGTTTACGATAGCCTTTCGCGCAAAGAGTCATAAACTCTTTAATTGATTTACAGCCGTCGCATTTCCACGGATCCGCGACGATGGAATTAACACGGAGAGAGGGCATCTCCGTATCATCGTTGGTAATGGAAAAGTGGCGTGGCCGGCGATACCGCGGAGAATCCTGACGGAAGTACACGGGGCATAGGGAATCGTCGGTGAACGGAGGGGTGATTATGGCGGGTATATGGGGTTGTAAAGTTCCTCTTTACGAGCTTACATTTCGAGGCATTGAGCGAAAGGCTTTTAATAACGCGTCGCTTGTTGTTAGACCCGACCAGCTACATGGACAACGAAAACGTAACACCGCATCGGTGCGTTTCGTTTCTGGCCAACCCGACGGAGCATCATTTTAAAGTGCAACGCGTGTCGGAGTTTTTCAGACCACTTTTTCAGCTCGCCGCGCGAACCGTAAGGTTCCTGTATCAGCCTCGCTACAAAATCGCGACGCGCGATCGAGAGGCGTGTTACTCGAAAGCGTCCCACGAAAAACGTGTCGTTCGCTGGAAACTGCGCGCATTATCATAAGCGCAAGCCATCCTCGTCCGCGACGCGAATACTGACGCGACGCCACAACTTATCCGCAGGTATAATTTCTACTTCACCAAGCTCGGTTTTGAATAATCGCCGCTTATTTACATATGAAATAACGTTTCGACGCGAACCCGAACGGACGTTACTCGGAAGTGTGGAAGAGGCATCGCTGAACCGGTTTTCATCGTGGTTTAATGAAACGATACTGATTCCTTTGACGATACGTACTCCTCTTTGGTAATCAAACTTCTGTTTTACCGAGCCGTAAGTTCGAAATTGTGGAAGGCGAGAAACTAGTTCTGCTGCTTTCCGATTTTTCATTATACACATGTATAAATAAAGTCGAGATATTTAATGTTTTTTTTTTTTTTATGGAAAACCACATCTCTTCTATAATTGAATCGGCGTGGTTGGCTTGATCGAACTAGAATTCAGGGTAGAAGAATTTTTATTGTTATAGCAATTAGATTATTGGTCTTTGACCCGCATAAGAATTAGTTATATAAAAAAATTACATAAAAATGTATTGCTACATTCTATAGTAACAAATGTTTGTACAATTGTTGGGTTTTGTGGATTTTTATGCGCTAATTCGTTGAATCTGTCCGTTTGAAATAATTTATTTTATTCACGCACATAATTAAGTGGTACACTTGCTACGGAATGACGAGGAACCTCAATAGAGATGTGAATGAATATACGATGTACTTTCTTATTGCTGGATGTATGTATACAGATGTAGCGACTGCGGGAGAAATGCCACGATAGCACAAGACTGAAAAAACGAAACGACCCATTTAATTCTAGTTTGAAACAGCTGAAAGAGAAGTTGTTTTGCCATAAGTATGCGCAGCGTCAATGAGTTTCTCGTACGCTCGCCTGCTTTCTCGTTAATTAGTTTAAAATATGCACTTTTCTCCATTCATCAATTGGTTGCATCCAGCGGAACATTGTAACAAAATACAGTAATCTTTGATATTAATCTTAGTGCGGTTTTCCTACTCATTGTAATTACATCATAAATCTTTGCATCAAGTTAATATCACGTTTTAGTATTTTACAACAAAATGAGCCTTCCAATAAAAATAATTCGGAGGGATTAATAAAGATCCCTGGATAAAAATATCTTAAAAATTAATGACATAATAAACAACAAAAGTTATGGGTACTCGTTATGTCGTACCTTTTTTTTACCCATTCACTATAGACATATACATTTTTTTCTGTCCCATTTCATGAACATGGTAACATTATTAAAAATTTAATCGTGATAAGAAAAGACTAAGCAATACTATATACTTGAAGAAATATCTAATCGAACGTAATAAATAGAAACTAAAAAGTATCAGTATTTCATACGACGTTATGATAAAGAAAATATTACTTTTAGTAAAAAAAATATTAGTTTTCTGATATAGTTACATATTAATTGATAACGACTTCAAATGCACATGTGATTACATGTGCATAAAATGGTTGCAACATAAGTATAATTTATAGTAGGAAAATGTACCATTTGTGAGATAATGTTAATATCCAATAATAGGTCTCTTGTGTGACGCTACGGAGGAAAAGATATACAGCGATAGGATTTACGCCTGACATTTTTCTAATTTCTTAAGCTGTCTTGCACATCCCCACCATTCTATTACGCCTCCAATCCGCGGTGAATTCTGACACAGTAATGATTCGTCAGCCAATCACAGCAAAGGAAAATTTCTACATCGAACCTCGGTAACGGATTGAGCCGTGACATGAAGGTGTACAAGAATAAGACTCATTGCTGTAATATGAAAGACACTGAAGTGTTTTTAGCGCCGTCGAACTGTTTGCATTCGAATGAATATTCCGCTTACGTTTACTGACGTCCAAGTACAAAGTTTTGAATTAACTTAACGAAGCGCAATTTAGTTCGCGCACGAAGAAATGGATTGCGACATCGGGGAGAATCAATGGAAACGGATTACGTAGAGAACATAGACGAATAGGCGGCGGCTGTCCTCGCGGAAAGAAACATCGTCGCGTATCTTCGACGGTTTCTTTAACACGGGGATTAGAGTTGGTTCTCCAGGGTGAAACAACCGCATCAAGGCGGTCACTCTACGCGAACCGTAAACATTTCCATGCGAGTCGTGAAGGCTCAATTTACGTTTGTTCTTAGTGGTGTTTTATGACGCAGATAATTTTTTCGGCAGGCAATTAGCGTTGCTTGCGCATGCATGCAAAGACATTCGGTGTGAACCGCGAGTGAGAAACAGCCGTGGGTCGGGGCGGGGGGAGTCTGAGGTATCGTAGAGACCTCGATGGGTAGCCAAGCGATTTAAATCTTATAATAAAGCCGGAGCATGGTTTTTAGAGAGCGGCAGGCGTTTGATTGGTTGTAAAGATTAATTTTGATCGCGCGCGATCTTCTCGGTAGCCTGCCAAGAAATATTAATTCTTCAAATAACATGCACGACTTGCCGCAGATAACAGTTCACGATAACTGGATAGATTTAGTGCTTTTTTTCCTCTCTCTCTCATTCACTCTCTCATTCACTCGCTCACTCACTCCCTCTCTCTCTCTATCTCTTTTTCTTTCTCTCTCTTTCATCCTTTTAATGCTTCCTCCGGGGAGCGAGTTTTCTTCGTTGTACGAACTGCAGTTATGCAATTCTATCGATCGTACACGGTAGAGTGGCACAATTAGCTGGAATTTATATGTGCACTCGTTAATCCCGAAGGAAGTTACGGTGCCTGACTTCGAGCGCGCGTCAAGAAACGAAATATATTTTTAACTGCGCTGAGAAAACGCATAATCGATCTCCTGCATCCACGCCACCGATCGTAAATTTCCTGGAGGCTGCCGGGAATATGAATTGCAAATCAACGGCGTAATTAAACGAAAAACCGTTTCTAGATTATGGGGAAAAAAAGGAAGGGGTCGCGCGGCGCGCTACGTCTCCGTGCCAGTGTGTAGACTAATTCTTTAATTTATCTCTTGCATAGAGAAATGACTTTCAAATTAACAGCACGTATGCATTATCTAAACTTATATCACGTTCTTTTATCTATGATAGTAAGAATAAATTAGTAGCATCGTCACACAAGGAGGCTGTGCATGTGAAAAACAGCAGCATCTTGTTGTAAAAAAGCTTCGAATGCAGCTGGTTGTGCATCTTTTAATTATTTTTAGCAGCGGTTGACGGCGTTAATGAGTTGGTGCAAATTGGTTCTGCAAATAAGTAAATGGCAAAAAATCGTAGTGTCGACCAAGTTAATTGTTACTGTAAATTAATATAGGTAGCACTCAGATAGCACAAAGACGTCTTTAAGACGTCTAATCACGAATGTCCTAAAAACGGTTTTCGAACGTCTTATGTTACAAAACTGGGCTTATACGTTTGAAATGTTTTTGTAGTAATTATATAAATAAAAATAGATAAATGTATATATATTGAAATATAATACGAATATCAACGAGTAAATTTTTTAAATATTGACGTTTTTAGTTTTTACAATTTTTACTTGAATATACGGATGTCTAAGTTTGCATAATATATTCATACAGAATTAAAGAAACGTTGAAAAAGACGTTTCCTATTTTTCATTGCTCGTCAGTACTCTTCGATATTCGGATTAACGTTTTTCAACGCCACTTTGTGATTGACTTGTATGTACACTCTTTTAAGAGCTACATAACAACTATTACATCGTATTATAGGAATACACTATAATATTACAATATAATATCAGCCACTGACAGCTTGAACGAGACTGGAACGTGATTCTTGCCCGATTGCTCCAACAAAATTACATGCTAATATTTCACTTGTTTTAAACAAATACGAATCAACCAGAGAATGAGACAAATTCCATCGATATGCAGTATGCCTAAAGATAAAAACATCGCGGCGCTCATGGTCAAGTGGTATCAAACTGACGTCGTCTATAGGCGACACTCGTACACACAAGTCGTCGATTTTCCAAGTACCATTTTCCTTTTGTCCGGAGATCCGTAGTGCGAGGTACCGGTAGCTGTCGATTACAAGTGTTTACACCTAGGCGAGGATCGTTCCGGGAACGATAATCGAGGTGGGGCCTCGTTGCGGTTTAGCCGAAAGCGATTGTATCCTGTGCCACGAGACACTCGAAATTTTTACGAGCCCGGATGACTTCTCTAGCACCGGCCTTCCGAAAATCCAAGTTCGTAAATCTTCCTCGGGACTCCGGTCGGCTTTTCTTTCTTCTCTCCGACTAACGCGATAGAAATTGACGTTCACGCTGATAGGTTTTCCACTTAGAAAATCTCATCAGTTGCCCTTTTATGGACCCTTCGCACCCCGGTCCCTAAACGGTGTGCACCACCTTGCGCTGGTCACATGACACGGTCCCGCGGCACGGCCGGTGCACCGCTTTTCAGGGATTGCGTGGCCTTGTCGGCTGGCATTTACGACTTTTCTGAGTTACTGTTCCAGAATTGCGCGCACGGTCACAAATAAATATTAAAACGCTCGTCTAAGGGTAGCTCGGCCCGTGAAAATCGACCCGCGGTACTTTGTTTTTCTCGTGTTACTTGTCGGACGAATTAATCTATATGCCCTCTCCCGCGGGGTCCCCATTTGGAATTAACATTCCCGAGCAGTTCTCTTTTTGCTCGATTCTTTGAGCCACGCGAATGCATTTCGTGGATACATTATCAGTAGACGACGGGTTTTATGCATCTGCGACGGAAATGGGTAGGTACAGTTTAAGTCAGCAGAAATATTCGAAGATATTATGTATTATATGTAAAATTTATTGAACCAATTTTGTGATGATTATTGTAAAAGTTGAGTAGCGGTTACACCGAAAACATAGAACGTGGGAAATAATTTTTATTAGAAATCAAAAGATGTCCTTTAATCTCTTTGGTAAACTAGTTTTAAATACAGACTAATAACTGTGCATTATTTTCGATTGACTGAAGTTTTTGTGTGGTTTCAGCTTTTTCCAATTGACAAAGACAATTTTCACTTAAAAGTCACTTCAGCATGTATACTTATTCGATTTTTATGATACACTAAATTTAGTCTAACAATTTTGTAAGTACCATGAGTGAACAATTTGCAATCGTTTGCTTATCGGACGTTATGTAAATTGACTGAAGGAAAGACCACGACAATAAAATTTTGCAGTGAATCGCTCTATGAAATTAATGTGATAACCTACATCCGTTCTGTTCTAAGGAAGCCTAAACCATAAACCGTGGGAAATAGGACCTGAGTCGTCTTAATTTCCACTCACCCTTCGCGTGGCTCCCCGTATCTTCGTGGATCACCAATCTATCTTATTCCTCCGTTCTGCAACCTCTTTTTATTACCGACATCCTTCGCATACTGAATCGTTTAAGTGTATGCAAGTGTATTTATAGACTTTTATAACCGGAGACAACCAAAAAAAATTCTTCCACGATTTTCCATATTTCTCAAATATCAACCGGCGACCTATGTCGATGCATGATACTAAAATCGTTTGATTTATTACAACAATAAATCAAATCGTTCTGTGATTTATGTGATATATTAATGATTCACATTTCGCCGATCGTCGGTAATTGAAACTATAAGCATTTCATAGAACAGAACGAACGTATCTCGCGTTTTCAAAATTTATTTAACTCTAACGTAATTTGCAAGTCGATCCGTTTACGACCGGCACTTAACAATCGCGGCACTGGTCGAACACGAACTGGCAGATTCTGCTATCATTATGCGTGCATAACACGGCATTACCAGCATAAACTTTTTTATACACGTGAGACCGGAGTCGCGTCGGCTCGCGGCCTTGGTCCAGCTATAAGAACAAAAACAAATTTGGGTCCGGAGCGACCCGGTATGCCAGTACGGTGCGCGGCTTGAAAATCACGAAAACAGCATATCTCGGTCCGTAGGATTTTTTCCTGTTCGTCGAAACTCACGGGCGATTTTACTGCTGTGACTTCGTTTTGGTACCGCCTCTTTTCTACCTTTTAGATGAATTTCAGTCGTCGCCCCCCCCCCCCC
>NC_135772.1:14990818-14993280 GCF_028453695.1 Augochlora pura | reverse complement strand
CCCCCCCCCCCCCCCCTTTCCTCCCGTGCTCTTATAGGGGAACTATAACTCGAACTTCTGGCCTAAGCTATCCTAAGAATTCAGTTTATAACCGCTGACTCCACTGAGTTTTATTACATCTTTCTTCCCCTTTTCTCTGGCCGCCGCTTCGCATTATCCTTCTGCGTCCCGTTTATATGACCCCCCCCCCCCCCCGCCCCCCCCTTCGACTCCCCTCGCTCCCTGCGCACACCCTCGGACACCCCCTTAGAGGAGCTGCCGCTATAACGGGCTAACTATTCGATTCGCCTTATTTTATTCTAATCGCCGGCAACGTTTAACACTTAACCGTCGCCGCTGCTGTACCATGTACACACGCCGGCCGAGCAATTTCAATAAATTCGTTGCTCTCACCGTAATGTTGATCGTGTAAAAGCGAGTCCGATACTTAACGATCGCGGTTTCTTAAAATAGAAGGCATAGTTTTATGGAGATGCCTCGGCCGCCGGTATAAATATTCATATCAATGAAGACATTTAAAGCGTCAACGATCGCGGATTATTTTATATATAAAGTAACAGTTTAATCGCTTATTGATACGCCGCTCTTTTATCGTCGTTGCGATTATAAAAGAATACTTACGCTTTATTGGAAACTTTCAGCCTGGAATCAATTGTGTGTCGCCTTTACGTTCGAGATTTTATTGCAGTGCGAAAACTGCGTTCGTTTCGTAGGCGAATTGCGCGTGCACCCGATACCAAAATCCCCCGATTCAAAAAATGTCTAGGATTGTAAAACCAATTACGCTGTGCGAAGATATTGATTAGTATCGCTGTTTATTCAATTAAAGCTGGACAATTGTTTTGTTAAATGTATAGTTTATAGTTGTGTTGAGCAATACTGCACAGCAGAATATTGAAATTGATCGTCGATGATTTCGTCTGCTACATTGATGACATCTCCCACAGTGGCTGACACAATAAATCTACAATAAATATGAAAACAATACGCTACGTTTTATTTTGAAAATAAGACATTCAATATAAGTATAAATCTCGAACAATGAAACAGGAATAATTCCAAATATATATTAAAAACAAATTAATAATTGCGTTATGCATAAAAGCTATCGATAATCGCAAATTATATTTGGATGATGATGGACGCGCGAGGATGAAATTCTTGTACGGCGTATCTCGACTGCGTTCGATACCTTTTATGGACATAAAGTTTGCGCAATTGTCAAGTTTGGTGTAACCGTGGCACGGCAGTCGAGAGCGGCCGCTACTAACACACACGCGTGTTCAGTAAAAGGCGGCAGAGGGTCGCGTAAACTGCTACGCTTTAGTCGATGCAATCGGATGGATTACGATCGCGCGCGGGTCCCTTTCTGCGTCTCTTCTTGGCCCCGAGTTTATGACCCGATTTGCATATTTGTTAGACGTATTCTGTGCGTGTCGGTGTGCCCGAACGCCTTTCTTCCTCTAATCTTTCTTCCGACTCCGGAGCCATTCTTTATGATCCGGCGATCATCGCGATTCCCAGAGACGACGGCGCGGCGTCGGCACGTCACTGACGCGAAAGTTACGATTCTTTCCCCCCCCCTCCACCCTTCTACACGAGACTGATACAATGATCGGATGGAATTCGTGTGCTCGGGATTTAACGAAAGGCTCGAGATGGACGTGATACGGATCAGCACTTCGCGCAAGTTTATGCAGCCATAATACGAGAAGTAAAACAGATACAGAAAACGAAGTTTCCCAGTTTTTACCGTCGAATATGAGCTACGATATAAAGGTGACATAAGGTAAATCGTCGAATTTGAACTATACAATTGCAATGTTCCTCTTAAATTAAAATTTTTGTATTTAAAGAGTTTTAAAGAGTAAAGAGATTAAGATAATTTATGTCGATATACATATTATGTTCGATTTTGTTAAAGTTATTAGAGAAACATTTAAACGGCTAATACTGCAACTGATACAAACAATTCTGATTTTTTCATAAAAATCTGCGCAAATGAAATATTTTTTGGACCTAATTCTAATTAATTCTTATTAGTAAAATATTCTTTACGGGGTGTTCCAAAGTATAAAAATAACGTGGAAAAAACATCGTGTATGTTTTAGAAAAATAGCGAATTATAGAAAAATCGTAGAAAATATATAAATAAAATATAGAATATAGAAAAATAGCCAAAATGAAAGAATTCAGATAAAATCTTTTTGATTGACGCTCCATTATTTATTCACAAAGCCATTGTGCTATGCGTTGTTCTAAATATATCTGTTATGATTAATAGAAATAACTATCCTTAAAATGTAATTCAAATAACTTGTTTGACCTTATCAAATCGAATAAGATCGTGTAGTACGGAAACATAATTTATTATTCACCGTTTAATCAAAAGCGTCTAAAACGTACCATGTAAAACAGAATTGCGTGTAATCCAACAACAATCCAATGTTATCAGATTTTCG